>NW_007258146.1:549147-574593 GCF_000164805.1 Carlito syrichta | reverse complement strand
CCTTCCGAGTAGCGGGAATTACAGGCGTGCGCTACCATGCCCGGCTTATTTTTGATTTATTGTAGAGATGAGGTCTCGCCTGCCCAGGCGGGTCTCGAACCCACGGACTCAGGCAATCCACTCACCTCAGCCTCCCAAAGGCGCGGGATTACAGGCTGAGCCACTGAGCCCGACTGGGATCTTGGATTTAAAAGGAGGCCCTCGACACCCACAGTGAGCAGACTCAGAGGACTTATAAGAAGAGTTGAAGGCTGGGCACAGTGGCTCATGCCTATAATCCCAGCACTGTGGGGGGCCGAAGTGAGAGGATTGCCTGAGCACACAGGGAGACCAGCCTGGGCAACTTGGCAAGACCTCATCTCTACAATAAATAAAAAAATTAGTTGGGCATGGTGGCACATGCCTGTAGTTCCAGCTACTTGGAAGGCTAAGGCAGAAGGATCACCTGAGTCCAGCAGGTCAAGGCTGTGGTGACTGTAAGTGTGCCACTGCACTTCAGCCTGGGCAACAGAGACTCCAACTAAAAAAAAAAAAAAAAAAAAGAGTTGAAGAACTCCAGAGACGCTTAAATGCTCCACTAAGGCAATACTGTTATGCTGAGATCAGGGGCCTGATTGGAAAAACCTAGGGCCCTAACATAAGCAATGACATTGGTTCTTTAGACTTCCCAGAACTGTCTGTGTTTGCAGAAGTAGCCCCAACTCCCTAGCAAAAGCTAGCACACCCACCATGCAGAAAGACACTAAAAAGGGCTCTTCCCACAAAACACGAATCCTCTCCCTCTCCCAAAAGCTGCCTCCACTTCCATCTCTTGACTCCCAGGCCAATAACTAGGGTTATTGAATAACCTTGGTTACAGCATAACCAAGGTGGAAATGCCCTGGGCTTGCAAGGGAGGAATGAGATTTTACCCCAAAGGATCTCTAAGAACTTGCTAGGATGTACAAGTAGGAACCAGAGGAATCATCCTGGAACTGGATTTTCAAAGTGCTTGATCAAGGGAACCAGAACTTAAGACTGGATAAGCAAAAAAATCATTGACTTGGAAGCACTTTCTCAGTACATAGGATTTAACACCCTGGCAAGGACCCCTGGGAATATGGCAAACTCACTGCTAAGGTACCGCTTAGAAACCTGGAAAGTGATGGCCAACACTCAGTAAAGCAGAAATGACCGAGTTGCCCTGGCAGAAGGAAGAGGAAGGAATCAAACGGTGCAGGGAGGAAGGCATGCTGAAATAGGTCTATTAAGTGAGACCAGAACTACCAAAGTCTTACATTCCATGGGAGGGCCCAGAGGATGCTCTCATTTATCAAAGCCACCAGGAATGCACCAGTGAGAGGGCAATATTTAAGTTCAATTAGGCTTCTCCTCTGCAGTCCAGACTGAGCTTGGTAATAGTCACAAAGATGATGGGGCTCCTAAGTAATAGAAGCCAGGTGGGCAGCACTTAGCTGGCAAAGGTCAAGGGACAACAATTACTGTCAAGACTGGCAATCAGAGAAGCAGCCAAATAAGCTGGCCCACAGGGAGTTATAGAAATGGTTAATAGAATATCCCTGGGACCAAACCAGATGGGCAGTCATGCAGATGCTTCTTTAACAGCTACAATGAGGGACAGGAGACTGATAGTGGTCACACTAAAAGAAGTTATGATCCCTTGCTCTAGATATATACAACTTTCATACCCAGGACCCCGTGACTGAAGAGATGGTCAGGTCCCCAGGAGGGAGTACCTTGCACCACTATGGCAAGTAATGAGTCACCCAATCCTTCCCCAATTACTTGGGTCACTATATACTGGAGGAAAGAAAACAGTCATTTCAAAAACTATTGAATGTAGGGTCTGAGTTGACACTAATACCCAGAAACCTCAAATGCCATTATGGCCCCACATCACAGTGGGGGGGTCCTTCCCCTAGCTCATTAAAGTAGGGTATCTATAAGACCAGCTAGAGGAGAAGAGCCAAGCCTGGTTTACAGATGAGTGGGCTGTTTGTGTCGAAAGCCAAATGTGAATGGCAGCTGCATTACAGCCATATTCGGAGGTAGTCTTCAGCAGAAAGGAGAAAATCTTCCCAGTAGGTGAAGATGTGAGCAGTGTATAATGTCATTCGTTTGTTTTTGAGTCACAGCCTCGCTCTGTTGCCAAGGCTAGAGTGCAGTGGCACGTCCATGGCCAGCGCAGTCTCAACCTGCAGGGATCAGGCGATCTTTCCACCTCAGTATTCCAAGAAGCTGAAACCACAGGCGCAAGCCACATCTGGTTAATTTTTTTTATTGTAAAGATAAGGTCGCCTCAAGTTGCCCAGGCTGATCTCAAACAATCCTCTTGCCGCCTACCAAAGTGTTGGGATTACAGGAGTGAGCCACCATGCCCAGCTGGCCATCCATTTTCAATGGAAGGAGAACTGGCCCAAGGAAAGAATAGATTTCAGCAGCAGTCAATAGTCTAGTTGGCTGGTTAGGAAATTGGGAGGAACACACCCTTGTCAGGCAACATAGCAAGGATCCACTTGAACTACGAGTTAAAAAGCTGACACCAGAGCATCTTGAATTTTTTTTTTTTTTTTTTTTTTTTTTTTTTGCATAGGAACTGGAAGCTACCATCTCAGCAGGGCTTCTTTTAATACACCCAGGTAACCCACTTAGGTTGTAACCAATTACTACCAATGTAATGGCTTGCAGCAACATAAACTTATCTTACAGTATGTGGGTCTAAAGCTTGGTACAGATTTTACTGGGCTAAGCCAAGGTGTAGACAGGTTGCATTCCTCCCTGCAGATTCTAGGTGAGAATCCACAGTGGAGGAGATAAAGGCTACCAGTTTCGGCCCCAGGACAAACTGGCAATGTGGGTTGTAACTCATCAAGTTTCTCCTTGAAAAGCTTCCTCAGGAATCGTGAACGTGCAAGTGGATGTATGATGCAAAGAACAGATGTATTAGCCATGAAGGTATGCCAAGATTTCAAGACAATCAGCTGCAGTTAACTGACAGCCTCCAAATTCTTATTTGGATCCACCAAGGTATCTTACTTCCCTGAGGCCGTTACCAACACATCTCTGTCTTTGCTTACTTGAGGATTCCCACAGCCATGCCAAAACTGTGTGATATGGTATAGCCTGAGGCCCCTCCTACCCAATCCTCCTATTTTCCCTGTGCCTAATGAGAGCCAGGACCTCAGAGAATGGTAGCCAAGTCCTTGCCAAAACTCACCACAGCAAAGCCTACAGCATAAATTGCCATCAGGATTTCTGGGGTTTTAAGAGTACAGACTCCCTGGTTTCACCTCCAGAAACTGCTTATGGGCCAGTTAATTTACCTTTTAACAATCACCTTGGGTGATCTGTATGCCAGTGGACTATAGATCACATTTTTTTTTAATGGGAAAAAGTTATCTAAACTCTAATCCAGTTGCGAGAGCAGTCATGTTCATGCTCATAGCTGTATATGTATATCTTAGCTAGGCATGGTGGCAAAGTCTGTAGTCCCAACTACCCCAGAGGCTGGGGGGTTGCTTGAGCCCAGGATTGCAGTAAGCTATGACCAGAGAGACCCAGTCAAAAAAATAAATAAAAATTAGATAATAAGTAATCTCTGTGGATAAACTGTAAAAACTGCTAAACTAGGGAACCAAAAAGGTAGAAGTCACAAATAAGAAGTCACTGAAAGACCTATTAAAGTCATCTCCTCAGGAGCTTATCTTGATGGGTCTTTGAGGAGTTACTTTTAATCATTCTCTGGACATGAATACTTGGTGTAACTATATAAATCCTTCCATGCCCATTTCAGTTCTTATAAAAAGTCATCTTTTGAGGCCAGGCACAGTGGCTCATGCCTATAATCTTAGCACTGTGGGAGGCCAAGGTGAGAGGACTGTCTGAGTCCATGGGTTGAAGGCAGGCTAGGCGACTTGGCGAGACCTCATCTGTACAATAAATAAAAAAAAAATTAGCCGGGAGTGGTGGTGCAGGCCTGCAGTTCCAACTACTTGGAAGGGTGAGGCAGAAGGATCGCCTAAGCCCAGCAGGTCAAGGCTGTGGTGGCCGTCAGAGTGAGACTTCAACTCAAATGAAAAAGAAAGTAATCTCTTGGCCTCCTTGTTATGAGGTACAGAAATAGACACCATTAACATAGATAACTTAATCCTAACTGAACTTCTATTTTAATCTTACCCTAAGATTCGGTTTCAAAATGATCTTAAACAATACATATCTATGCCTGCCTCAGTGATCTGGCATAAGCCCCAATTTCTCTGTATGTTTTGCATTTATTTCTAACCCTAGAGA
Source organism: Carlito syrichta (assembly GCF_000164805.1). NCBI lineage: Eukaryota > Metazoa > Chordata > Mammalia > Primates > Tarsiidae > Carlito > Carlito syrichta. The sequence goes on along the minus strand of NW_007258146.1, from coordinate 570,303 downwards.
AATCTGAGACGGCGGATTTTTTTTTTGAGTTGGAATCTCACTCTGTCACCCAGACTGGACTGCAGTGGCCGCTCCCAGCCACCGCAGCCTCGACCTGCTGGGCTCCGGCAATCCTTCCGCCTCAGCTTCCAAGTAGCTAGAACTACAGGCGCGCACTACCACACCCGGCTCATTTTGATTTATTGTAGAGATGAGGTCTTGCCAAGTTGCCCAGGTGGGCTTCCAACCCATGGGCTCAGGCAATCCACTCACCTCAGCCTCCCAAGGCGCGGGATTACAGGCCGAGCCACCGAGCCTGACTGAGACGGCGGATTTTAACCGTGAGGAAGAAATGGGACTAGGGGTAGGAGGCACAGAGTGGAGGGTAAAAAACAGTAAGATATTTGGAACTGGTTGGCTTTAATAAGTCCTGCTGCTTTTCATTTACTTCTTCCAGGTTTTTAACCTTTTCCCAAAACTCAAATCAAAATGAGCTACTGAAGATTCATTTACTTCCTGGGATGAAGTATTATCTGTCCCATTTTCCTTTTCCCACCCAACAGGTCCCCAAAACCCAGAAAAAAAGACGATATTCTCAAATACAGACAAAACATGCATACAACTCAGATGACTGTTTTACATTTTCATAGTGTTTTCTTTAACATTTAATAGAAACTATATACAATAAATTTTTACTATATCTTACATAAGAAAGCCACCACAGAAATTTACATAGGTTAGAAGCAAGCTGGATGGTTAAAGAGGGCCCAGTCCCGTGGACTGTTTTCTCAGAGGAAAAAAGTCAGAGTTCACTGGAGAAAGGGGTTCAGATTGCCCAATTAAGTGGAGGTGAAGGCTAGAATGCAGGCTTTCAGACATTGGGGCCACCAACATCTCAAGGGCACCCACCACTCAGAGACAGCTCCCACCTAGCTACCTGTGTGGATTCCTAGCCACCTGTGTGGATTCCTAGCCATGATCTGGTAAATCACATTACAAAGATGTCTCTTTATCCTTAGGCACAGTCTCAAATAATCCCAGAAGCTTTGACAGGGATTACCTCTCTCTCTCCCACTGGCCCAGAGTGGAAAAACTTTGGAAAACTATTGGTTCATTCACTCAAAAGGTGGTTTATGTTTGACTATAATAACACTCAATCCAGAAGAAAAACAAGGTAGTATGGGTTGCCCCTGTTTAGTGAGAGATGATCAAAAAAATATTTGTGTTTGAAGAATGAGAAATTTAAATCCTCCAAAGTCAAATGGTCCCTCAAACAAACTATCAACTGACAGAATTGGGTTCTGGCTTCCCATTTGCAGTAGCCAATCCACTCTGAGGCAATGGTGCAGAGGCTTTCTCAGGATTTCGAGATCCCTGGGATCTGCACCCATCTCCAGCCATCTGCATTTGGCCCTGTTAAAAGAAATAAAGGCATTTTGGTTAGAAATTCATTCATTGCGGACTAAAGTATGAATATGACTTATCAGTGCTCACTTACAATAGCAGCAAGAACAAAACAACAAAAATAAAACAACTCTGGGCAGTGCTCTTCCTCACATTTAGCTATTCCTGTCCCTTAGAGTTGCAAGTCATTACTTATAACATTCCTGAAGTTATTCCAATGGGAAGAGGAGTTGTGTGTTGTTTCTTCCAAATGAAACAGCCATTCCCTGCTGAGTTTCCAGAACAGCCAACAGACCATAGGAAGACAGTCCTTTAGGCCTCTGCTTGAAACCGACAGCTACAGTATAACTAACTGCCGGTCTTCAGTTAGGGCCATTGGTACTCTACCCAACGCTCAAAGAAGTCAAATACTACGACTGTTCCTTACTTTTACAATGAGAACAATTCCAGCGCTGAACTCTCTCTTAAAAGGTTCAATTTACCTGGATTCCTTGCCTTAACATTTTTTATTTAAGTAAACTGATCATCTACTCTGGGATGTGAGGGTCACGGGCAATGGGCCCATCTGGAGAAGCGGAGCAACAAAGGCTTTCAGAAGCAGAGAAGGGCATTTTTTAAAAGTACCTTTCTTATAAGGCATTCACCAAGTGAATGCCATCTGGGGCATCTTTATACTCTACTTGTGATGACACCCCCACTCCTAGGAGTACAGACTAGCCAGCAGAGAACCCTCTCCCTGGCAGGATCACTACATTAAGCCTGGTTGAGATTATTCTTCACTTGCCAAAATATCCACTGGGCCTTCAGCAATTTCTTTGATTGAATTATCTTCGAGGGTTAGTGAAGGATCAAAAAGCAACGGTGAAGGAGGGCACTGCATACTATCACCCACAACATCCAAGTCCTAGGAAAAAAGAAAAAAAGTCTATCAGTAATACCAAGGGAAATAATAAGCTCAAGTTGGTATACTTTTCAGCAAACTTCAAAGCAATTCTCTGTTCCCTCCCTCACCCTCTGCCTACATTAAAAAAAAAAGATCTTACCAGAATGTTCAACAGATGAGACAAGATCCAAAAGCACTGGGATCTTTTTCTTGCCAAGTATAAAACACACACCAGTATAGTGGCCTTAAAAAGCAAACTCCCAGTAAAGTTCACAGAACAGAAAATGGGATAGTAAATTAGAAGGGACCAAGGGAAAGGGAGTTATTATTTAAAAGGTACAGAGTTTCTGTCTGGGCCATTGCAAAAAATTATAGAAAACAAAGTGATGATAACTGCACAACATTGTGAATGTTTGTAATACCACAATATTGTACACTTGAAAACAGTTAAAACAGTAATATTTGTTACATTAAAAACTTTTAATTAAAAATATTTTTTAAATGCATAGTCCCTCTGAGACTAGCTCTAGTCAACATCTAGGTTCACCAGTGATAAACTTAAGTATGGACAATCAGCATAAATGCAAATTAAAATTAAAGAGGTTGGCCAGGCTCGTAATCCCAGCACTTTGGAAGGCCAACAAGAGCGAACTGCCTGAGTCCGCATGTTCAAGGCCAGCCCAGGCAATTTGGCAAGACCTTGTCTCTACAATAAAATAAAAAATTAGCCAGGTGTGGTAGCACGTGCCTGTAGTTCCAGCTACTTGAAAGGCTGAGGTGGAAGGATTGCTGAAGCCCAGCAGGTTGAAGTTGGGGTGGCCAACTCAAAAAAAAAAATTAAATAGATTAGGCAATATGAGGTTGCTTGATGAATGTCCTAACAGCCACAAGGCAAGCTTGAGAAAGAGAACGGGAGAAGGTGAGAAAAATGGAGGAAAGACAGAAAACTCAAAATTCCTCTGAATGGCTAGGAAATATTATTTTGGTTAAGTCCACATGCCCACAGAGTAATCTCACACAGTTCAACTGCTAAGAAGGAAGGGAGGAAGAAGAAAAAAAAGAAAAAAGAAAACAGTGACAGTGTATTTTAGATTGTTTCTTCCAACAGAATTGGCCATTCCCACTAGGATACTGAACAGCCAAAAGAACATAAGGAAGACATCACTTTTGGCTCCTGTTTGAAACCAACAGCTACAACAAACCACTGGCCTTGATTCAGGGCCTAAAGCATTGCAAAGATTCAATGTATCAAACTAACTTCCATGCTTCCCAAGGGTCTAGTGCTAAACTCTCCTTTCCAACAGTTAAAATATCTAAGGGTTTGTATTTCCCTCTGCCCAATCCAGTTTACAAAAGCTCTATGTTTCTAAACAGCTTCCTGTGAAGCTTAGCTCTCTGTTTTTAACTTAAGTCTAAGAATTCACAATACTATCCCTTTTTTTTTTTTGAGGATCATAAAATACATTAAGATAAAGAAAATAGTATAATTTTAAAATCAATGAGACTTAAAGTTGTTTGATTTCAGCAGAAACATAGGGAATAGGATACAGCTGCTTTACCTAACACCCACTTCAGATATATTGGAAACTTCTATACTATTCACAGAAAGCAGTGTCCTCACACTATTAAGAGTAAATTTATTTTCTGCAATTCTCTTATTACGGACAATTTTTATATAGATAGTTAGCAGGAAGTCATATTAACAGTGAAGGCAAAGAAAACCCATCTCAGCCGGGCTCAGTGGCTCAGCCTGTAATCCCGCGCCTTTGGGAGGCTGAGGTGAGTGGATTGCCTGAGCCCGTGGATTCGAGACCCGCCTGGGCAACTTGGCTAGACCTCATCTCTACAATAAATCAAAAATTAGGCGGCTACTGGAAGGTTGAGGCAGAAGGATTGCGGGAGCGGCCACTGCACTCCAGTCTGGGTGACAGAGTGAGACTCCCAACTCAAAAAAAAGAAAAGAAAATACAAGTCTCAAGGTGACAATGGAACCAAAATGTTTACAAAGGAAAACAGATACAGAAAAGGCTTTTCTAACATATACCAAGTGTTGTCTTTTACAAGAATAAAAATTGGGAGAAAAAGCCCAAAATAAGAGAAGAATAAAAAATACTTATCATAACAGGAATGTTTAGAGACTAGAGTATCAGGATACAAAGCCAGAATCTATGTTTTTAAAAGTTCCTATCAAGAGAAACATAACAGAATTAAGATATTAAGTTGCTACTTATTAACTATACTTAAAGCACTGAAAACAGGCAAGCATAATATCCAGAATAAAGGGCTGCATCTTTACCCATATTAATATTTGATAGCTAGTCTTCCCTCAAGTTATCAGATCAATATATCAGTAACAACTTAATATAAATGATAAAGCAAGACATAGTTAATGAATTAAAACTGCTTAGTGAAATTCACATAATTCAAAAATAGTTGTTTTTATAGCAACATTTTATACTAATAAATACATCCAGAATTTATGAGAAGACAAAAATTAATTTCTAAAACTGGATTCTGCTTCAAAATTTTCATGGGAATTTTTACCCAAGATTAAGAAGAAAATTCTTTTTTTATTATTTTGCTTTAAAGATGTGTGGTACAATTCATGATTAGGTATGTGAGTAGGCATCATACATAAAGTTTGGGCCTCCCTGTGGTCCCCATTTAGAATGAAACTCTTTTTAATGAACAATGTGGGTTTTTCTGTTGTTTTGTTTTTTGAGTCAGAGTCTCACTCTGCTGCCCAGGCTGGCATGCAGTGGCATGCTCACAGACCTGCTGGGCTAAGACGATCATTCCACCTCAGTGTCCCAAGTAGCTGGAACTAGGTGTACGCCACCACATTCAACCAATTTTTTAATTGTAGAGACGAGGTTTCGCCAAGTTGCCCAGGCTGGCCTTGAACCCCTAGCTCACATAATCCTCTCACCTCCACCTCCCAAAGTGCTGGGATTATAGGCATGAGCCATTGTGCCCAGCTGAACAAGGTGGTTTATCAAAAAGAGCATTAATATGTGACAATAACAAGGCCAGGCTCACACTTATAATTCTTTATCCAAAAGATTTAAAAATTTTGCAAAAGTATTCAAGACAGATATGGAATGCCAACTGATCCCTAAGGTCAAAGAGGAGATTAGTGCCAGTTAGGGAAACAAATGAAATCAGAAATGGGCTTGTGAGATTGGGACCAAGTGATGAGAAAACTAAAAAAGGAAGGCATACTTAGAAGGCGGTAAAAACATATATTTGGGGAGATCATTGTTGATCTAGTCAGTTCACATAGAATCTGTAACAAAACAAAAAAGAAAACAGTAGCCAGAGCCAAGTTTAGAGTCATTTTGGGGGGGACACATTATATAAAATAGAAATCTTTATCACAGGACCAAAACAAAAGTTTACACTGTCAAAAGTTGATTTCTAGAGAAATCAGAATTCATTTATGATTCTAGTAAATCACTCATCTTGTGGATGGGTATCAAATCTCGAGGCTATATCAAATTCAACCACGATCTTGCCTTTCCAACTTCACTTACTTTACAATTTTCCTTATCACTCCCTCAGGAAAAAAAGTGAATTTAAACTTGTAATTTTAGAAGTACCAGTATGAACAGTTGACAGAAGAATTTGGTTTTTTTGTCTAAGTGAAACTTTTTTTTTTCTTGAGTTGGAGTCTCACTCCATCGCCCAGGCTGGAGGGCTGTGGCATGCACACAGCCACCCCAGCATCAACCTGCTGGACTCGGCGATCCTTTCACCTCAGCCTTCCAAGTAGCCAGAACTGCAGGCGCATGCTACCACGCCCAGCTAACTTTTTCATTTATTTATTGTAGAGATGAGGTCTTGCCAAGTTACCGAGCTGGTCTCAAACCCGTGGGCTCAGGCAATTTACTCGCCTCGGCCTCCCAAACTGTTGGGATTACAGGCTTGAGGCACCGTGCCCAGCCATGTCTAAATGAAATTAGTGATTTAAAAACTAAGTTCAAGCCAGGCCTTTCAGAGGCTGAGGTGAGTGGATTGCCGGAGCCCGCGGGTTCGAGACCCGCCTGGGCAAGACCTCATCTCTACAATAAATAAAAAAAATCAGCCAGGTGTGGTAGTGCGCACCTGTAGTTTCGGCTACTTGGAAGGCTGAGGCAGAAGGATCGCAGGAGACCAGCAGGTCGAGGCTGCGGTGGGGCCACTGCACTCCAGTCTGGGCGACACAGTGAGATTCCAACTCAAAAAAAAAAATAAAAAATAAAAAATAAAATAAAAACTAAGTTCACTCTTGCTGAGCACGGGCTCACACCTGTAATCCCAGCACTTGCGAGGTAGAGGCGAGAGGATTACCTGAGCTCAGGGGTTCAAGACCAGCCTGAACAACATGGCAAGACCTCATCTCTACAACAAAAATCAGCTGGGCATGGTGGCACATGCCTGTGGTTCCAGATACTAGGAAGGCTGAGGTGGAAGGATCACCTGAGCCCAGCAGGTCAAGGCTGCAGTGGCCATAAGCATGCTACTGCACTCAAGCCTGGGCAACAGAATGAGACTCCAACTCAAAAGAGAAAAAAAAAAAAAGGCCACTCCTAAGAATATATGCAAAAGCCGGGCTCGGTGGCTCAGCCTGTAATCCCATACCTTTGGGAGGCTGAGGTGAGTGAATTGCCTGAGCCCGCAGGTTCGAGACCCGCCTGAGCAACTTGGCGAGACCTCATCTCTACAATAAATCAAAAATTATGCAGGCGTGGTAGCACACGCCTGTAGTTCCAGCTACTCGGAAGGCTGAGGCGGACGGATCGTCGGAGTCCAGCAGGTCAAGGCTGCGGTGGCTGGGAGCAGCCACTGCAGCACTCCAGTCTGGGCGACTGAGTGAGACTCCAACTAAAAAATAAAAAATAAAAAAAATAATATATGCAAAGAAAAAACTGGAGAACTGAAAATGTGTCTACACAAAAATCTGTACACAAATGTTCACAAAAGCATATATGTTAATGGTCAAAAAGTGGAAACAGTACAAATGTCCATGAACTGCTTGATTTTAGCTACAGGCATGCGCCACCCTGCCCGACTGATTTTTTTTTTTTTTTTTGAGTTGGAGTCTCACGCTGTCGCCCAGACTGGAGTGCAGTGGCTGCTCCCGGCCACCGCAGCCTCAACCTGCTGGGCTCCGGAGACCCTTCCGCCTTAGCCTTCCGAGTAGTCGGAATTACAGGCATGTGCTACCACGCCTGGCTGATTTTTTTATTTATCATAGAGATGAGGTCTTGCTGCCCAGGCGGGTCTCGAACCCGCAGGTTCAGGCAATCCACTCACCTCAGCCTCCCAAAGGTGCGGGATTACAGGCTGAGCCACCGAGCCCGGCTAATATTTTTATTTATTATAGAAATAAGGTCTCACCAAGTTGCCCAGGCTGGAAATGATAAAAATTTTTTTTAATGTATATCCAAACAATAGAATATTAATTCAGTCACAAAAAGGAATGAAGTAAATACTACAACATGGCCTTGAAAACACAGTGCTAAATGAAACAAGTCGGACACAAAAGGCCATATATATGACTACAGACCTGAAATGTCCAGTATAGGCAAATTTATAGACAAAAGCAGATTAGTAGTTATCAAGGACAAGGGGGAGAAGAAAATGAGAGACTGCTAATAGGTATGTAATTTCTTTTGGAGATAATGAAAACATTCTGAAATTAGATAGTGGTGATAGCAGCTTTGTGAATATACTAAAAATTGCTGAATCATCATACTTTCATATGGTAGAATTTATGGCATGTAAGTTATATCTCAAAAAAAGCGAGGAAAAAAAGCATGGAAAATAAAATAAAGGAGAGCAGAAGTCTCTAAATGAATATGTTAACACAAATACAATCACACATATATCACTTCAAAAAACGTACTCTCCTACCCACAAAAGACTAACCTATTCTTACCATTAATAAATAAGGCCTTGTCTCAAGGGCCAACCAGAGCAGAGCTTCTCTAACTTACATCACTGAACTCCAGAGGTAAACTCTCAGTGGGCTGAAGCTCAGCAGCACTCAAGTACAGATCCATGGGGCCGGCTTCCAGATCGTCTGGCACAGACAGTACCTGCTCGGGCTTATACATCTGAGGAGGCAACTGGAAATGCAGTGGGCAGCAGGGATCCTCAGAGAGGCTTACAGGAACTGGTTTGTTGCAGGGCACCTCTTCAGATCCCTGGCAGCATCTGAAGAGAACCTGATTCGTATCCTGACAAATATCTGTGGAAAAATGGTCAAGGAAAATAAAACAGGATCTATAGGAGGTATAAAATACAAGAGTTATTATCTGCCATGTAAAAACTCAGGGTCTGGACTACACAAGATAATAACTAAATTTGACACAAAAAAGCAAAAGGAATTAGCAATTTTTAAAGTTACTTCTCATAATAAGTGTCATTTACTAGTATCTAATTCTAGTTCAGTAATTTCAAACCTGTCCCCCACCTTCTTTTCAAAACCCTGTTCATTTAAACTAGAGATATGAATCCTGTTCTCCCTTATCACAGTGCTAACTAAGAAGCAATGCACTCCCAGCAATACAAACTTATTCAGAAGCAACATGAAGTGGCACATGCAAATAGCTTTGCAGATGCCCCTAAAAGCCCCCACCAATCCCTTCCAAGAGCCAAGAATTACAATGTGGTTTCTGCTCTATTAGGCAGACTGGAAAAGTTTACAAAAACTTCTTAGATCTTGTTTCCAAAGATGATTACAGGATAAAATTCTTTAAAGCACCACCAGAAGCCAGAAGCAGTGCTTCACAACATCTATAACCCCAACATTTTGGGAGACCGAGGTAAGAGGACTGCATGAGCCCACAGGTTCAAGGCCAGCCTAGGCAACTTGGTAAGACCTCATCTCTACAATAAATCAAAAAAAATTAGCCAGGTGAGGTCTCCTGTATATGTATTTCCAACTACTTGGAAGGCTGAGGCAGAAGGATCACCTGAGCCCAGCAGGTCGAGACTGGGGTGGTTGTGAGCGTGCCATTGCACACCTGCCTGGGCAACAGAGTGAGACTCCAACTCAAAAAAATAAATATTAAAAAACAATAAATAAAATAATATAGGATAATAAATAAATAAATTTCCACCAGACTGGGGAAAACAGCTATAGTAATAGCCACTAGGAACAATATCCTGATAGGAAATAAAAATAAATTGCCATTTTTTTTTTTTTTAAAGGGAGAGTGGTAGTACAGGGAAATCTTGTTATGATCCTAAATAAAAGATAATTTTGTTTATGGGGGCTCAGGAAAAAAGTACTCCAGGAACTCTACAACAACTTCTATTATGGTTAGAAGAAAAAGGGGCAGTATTTCCAATTTGGCAAAGAAGCTCTATAGAATAAAATTCAAATCATGATTAAATAAAATAAAATTCAAGTTACTCTACAAAACATTTTATTCAATTATTACCAGTTCTTGAAATCTTTTTTTTCTTGAGTTGAAGTCTCACTGTCACCCAGGCAGGAGTGCAGAGGCACACTCACAGCTACCGCAGCCTAAATCTGCTGGGCTCAGGCAATCTTTCCACCAGCCTTCCAAATAACTGGAACCACAGGCGTACACCACCACGCCCAGCTAATTTTTTAATTTTACTGTAGAGATGAGGTCTCACCAAGTTGCCCAGGCTGGTCTCAAACCTCTGGACTCAGGTAATCCTCTCGCCTCTGCCTCCCAAAGTGCTGGGATTACAGGTATGAGCCACCACACCTGGCAAAAAGTGTTATTTTAAACAAATGGTTTATTTTTAACCAGAAAACACAATTTTCTATAAACTGATTATGCCAGGATTATGGAATTATAAATTTATCTAAAAAATTTTAAAGAGGCCGGTAGTTCCAGCTACTTAGAAGGCTGAGGCGGGAGGATCACTGGAGCCCAGCAAGTCGATGCTGGGGTGGCCATGAGTGTGCCACTACACTCTAGCCTAGGTGACAGAGTAAGACTACAACTCAAAAACAAAACAATTAAGGTAACTTTTAAAAATGAAAAAAGCTAATGTACATTTTAATTTTTTGTTTGTTTGTTTTTGTTTTTATTGAGTTGGAGTCTCACTCTGTCACCCAGACTGGAGTGCAGTGGCCGCTCCCAGCTACCGCAGCCTCGACCTGCTGGGCTCCAGCGATCCTTCCGCCTCAGCCTTCCAAGTAGCTAGAACTACAGGCACGCACTACCACGCCCAGCTAATTTTTGATTTATTGTAGAGATGAGGTCTCGCCAAGTTGCCCAGGCAGGTCTCGAACCCGCGGGCTCAAGCAATCCACTCACCTCAGCCTCCCCAAGTGAGAGATTACAGGCTGAGCCACCGAGCCCAGCTGTAGATTTTAATTTTTAAAACCAAATAAAACTTCCTGAATAAAGCTATTTCTTTTGATCTATACTTGAAAATAGCAAAACTTTAAAGTGAGGTATCACAATCATGGCATTACTGACACCATGGGTCAGGTAAATGTTACAAGTAGGATGTCTGGCATCAATAATGGCCTCTATGCACTAGCTGTCAGTTGCACCTCCATCTCTGAGTTATGACAACCAAAAATTTTTCCACACACTAACAAATGGAACACAAAATAGTCCCTAGGTGAGAATCACTATTCTAAAGGAATAGTAGATGGTACAACATAAAAAATATTTATTGAATGATCAAATGAATAAACATGAATCTAATGGAAATAATCAGATTTGCACTCTATGAGCGTCAGAAAATCTAAGCAATATCTAATGTGCTTAAGAAGCCCAATCTTATATAAATTGAATGTTAATCCATTAAATGTTTCAACTAGAACTTTCTTCATGAAATTCAAAGGACTTCCATAACTCTATCATTTAATACCAAACATGCTTAAAAAAATTACTCCCCCAGTTATCCTCCACCCCTTTTCCCTTCAGATGGAGGGACAACAGAGACAAAGAAGGGAATGGTTAACCTACAACTAGAGTCTGGGTCCTTCACTTTCGTCCAGGGCTGTCTCCATTAGACCAGGGTAAAGAGTTAACAGGTCACCAATGGCAGTCGTATCTTTCTCTGGGATAAAGACTTAAGGAAGGGTAAGTGACTTAGGTAACTATGAGTGGAAAGAGCATAAAAGGAAAAATAATACTTTCCTTCTCTTTTCAAATACATTTCATCTTTAACTTTGCTACTTAAAATATTTATATTCTAATAAGCTATTTGAGCACAGTGTAAGAAATGTCTAAAATAGTCTTTAATATTAAACTGAAATTTTTTCTCATAAAATTCAAGCTCACCTAAAAAACTAAAAAAGCATTAAAAAAACATAGTAAATTTAAAAAGGGCATTCATAACCCCACTATGCAAAAATGATCACATTTCTGTGTTATACTCCCTCTCAGTAACTGTTTTCATGCAATTAAAACATACTCTACAGGCCGGGTACAGAGGCTCAAGCCTATAATCCCACACTTTGGGAGGCCGAGGCGAAAGGATTGTCTGAGCCCAGGGGTTTGAGACCAACCTGGGCAACTTGGTGAGAACTCTTCTCGACAATGGAAAAAAAAAAAAAAATTAGCAGGGTATGGTGGTACATGCCAGTAGTTACAGCTACTTGGAAGGCTGAGTGTAAGGATCACCTGAGCCCAGCAGGTCAAGGCTGCAGTGACTGCAAGCATGTCACTGCACTCCAACCTGGGTGAGTGAAACTCCAACTTAAAACAAACAAACAAACAAACAAAAAACCATACTCTATGGAACACCATACTATTTTGGTCATTATAAATATTCCATAATAAGCCGGGCTCAGTGGCTCAGCCTGTAATCCCACACCTTTGGGAGGCTGAGGTGAGTGGATTGCCTGAGCCGAAAGGTTCAAGACCCGCCTGGGCAACGTGGCCAGACCTTATCTCTACAATAAATCAAAAATGAGCTGGGCGTGGTAGCGCGCCTGTAGTTCCAGCTACTGGAAGGCTGAAGCGGAAGGATCGCAGGAGCCCAGCAGGTCGAAGCTGCGGTGGCCGGGAGTGGCCACTACACTCCAGTCTGGGTGACGGAGTGAGACTCCAACTCAAAAAATAAATAAATAAATATTCCATATTATGTTGTGTCATAATTTACTTCCCTATTCTCCATCTCTGAAAAATTTAAGAATGTCTCCAGTTGGAAGAATACTTCACATAAAAATTTTGGTCTTGGCTGGGCTCAGTGGCTCAGCCTATAATCCCAGCACTTTGGGAGGCCCAGGCGAACGGACTGCCTGAGCCCACGGTTTTGAGACCAGCCCAGGCAACTTGGTCATACCTCATCGCTGCAAAAAATTAAAAATTAGCCAGGTGCGAAAGCACTCGCCTGAGCCCAGCAGGTGGACACTGGGATGGCCATGAGCATGCCACTGCACTCTAGCCTGGGTGACGGAATGAGACTTCAACTCAATCAACAAATGTTGGTCAACATTTATCTCCTTATAAATGCACAGATGTACAATTACCATATCAAATAACACATTTTCAAATTGCTTTCCAAAACACTTGCATCAATTTATATTCTCAGTGGCAATGTTAAGAAGGGTTTATTTTACCATACCCTCACCTAATTTTGAAAGTCATTCACTCATTAAAAAAAAAGTACATCTTAAAATTAATTAAAAGTTAATTAATCCCAGCACTTTAAATTGTCCAGGTTGGTCACAAACCCAAGGACTCAGGCAATCCATTTGCCTCAGTCTCTCGATGTGCTGGGATTACAGGCTGAGCCACCAAGCCCAGCCTCTGATTTTCTTAATAACATATTCCTTTCGCTACACAGATAACACACAAAACCTGTGTTAATTGACTGTTTATGTTATCAGGACTTCTGGTCAACAGATGGCTATTCATAGTTAAGTGTTTGAGGAATAAAAAAATTATATGCAAATTTTCAACTGTATAGGGAGTTAGCACTCCAGCCCCACCACCCCCAAGTTGTTCAAGGATCAGATGTTATTTAAAGCGAAAAGAAAATGTAAGTATCAGCCTCTTCTACCTTGTTTTAAATCTGTCCACAGAGAGCCGTTGCCCAAACATTTTATATACTAAGGACAATAATGCTTTATCAGACAGTTGCAATAATTAATAAATAGTAAAATACTGAATAAACAAAAAAGAAAAAATCAGTTTTCCTGTTTAAAGACTAACAGGAGGTTTTCCTCCTCTATTTTTTTTTTTTTTTTTTTTTAGTTGGAGTCTCACTCTGTCACCCAGACTGGAGTGCAGTGGCCACTCCCGGCCACCGCAGCCTCGACCTGCTGGGCTCGAGCGATCCTTCCGCCTCAGCCTTCCAAGTAGCCGGAATTACAGGCATGCGCTACCACGCCCGGCTGATTTTTTGACTTATTGTAGAGATGAGGTCTCGTCAAGTTGCCCAGCCGGGTGTCAAACCCGCGGGCTCAGGCAATTCACTCACCTCGACCTCCCAAAGCGCGGGATTACAGGCTGAGCCACCGAGCCCGGCTTCTCCTCTACCTATTAAAGAAAATAAATTGACCTGGGGTCGGTGGCTCAGCCTGTAATCCCGCGCTTTGGGAGGTCGAGGTGAGTGAATTGCCTGAGCCAGAGGGTTCGAGATTCACCTGGGCAACTTGGCAAGACCTTATCTCTACTAGAAATCAAAAAAACTTAGCCGGGCATGATAGCATGCACCTGTAGTTCCAGCTACTTGGAAGACTGAGGCAAAAGGATCACCCGGCCCAGGTCAAGGCTGTGGTGGCCGAGAGCATGCCACTGCACTCCAATCTGGGTGACAGAGTAAGACTCCAACTCAAAAAAAAAAGAAAGAAAGAAAATATACCCGGGTGTGGTAGCGCGAGCCTGTAGTTCCAGCTACTCAGAAGGCGGAAGGATCGCCAAAGCCCAGCAGGTCGAGGCTGCGGTAGCCAGGAGCAGCTACTGCACTCCAGTCTGGGCGACAGAGTGAGACTCCAACTCAAAAAAAAAAAGAAAAGAAAAGAAATTGTGGAGCCGGGCTCGGTGGCTCAGCCTGTAATCCCGGCCTTTGGGAGACCGAGGTGAGTGGATTGCCTGAGCCCGCGGGTTCCAGACCCGCCTGGGTAACTTGGCGAGCCCTCATCTTTACATTAAATCAAAAAAAAAAAATTACCCAGGTGTGGTAGCGCACGCCTGTAGTTCCAGCTACTTGGAAGGCTGAGGCAGAAGGATCGCCAGAGCCCAGCAGGTCGAGGCTGCAGTGGCCAGGAGAGACCACTGCACTCCAGTCTGGGCAAAAGAGTGAGACTCCAACTCAAAAAAATAAATAAATAAATTGTGGGGTAACCCCTTTGGATCCCCTCCCACTGTGGGAGCTTTTCTGTCCTCTTAATAAATCCTGCTTTCTCAAAAAAAGAAAGAAAATAAATTTTAATTTCCAAATATTTGGCATTTCTTGCCAGGCAAATGAACTGCATATGCCTTTCATTAAAACATCATACTTAATAAACAAATGCTTTCCTGTGAAAAGTAATTCTCTCAATCCATGTCCATAACAAAGATGCACTTTCACAATCCAATAAATAACTCAAAAAATTCTGAAGCTCAATGGTAAATGCAGTCCCTTAGCAAAATCAAGAGACACTATGATAGTTCGAAGGGAAACTAATTGAAAGGAAGAAAAAAAAAAAGCATCCCATTCTTGGAGACAATAAGCTTCCCAATTGAAAGTTATTAACCCACATCTATCACCAATGACTCAGATGTTTCTTTCTAATGAATTAGCCATTACATTTCCAAAGCTCTGAAATGGCCAACAGACCAGAGAAAGACAATTCTTTAGGCTCCTGCTTGAAACCAACAGATTCAGCAAACTGCTGGCCTTGATTCAGGGCCAAAGGAAAACAAAAACCTTCAATCAAGCAAGTTAGCAGAGATTTCCACTAGTCCTCAGTCTAACTAACAAATCAGAGTTCAGCAGGCAGAGTAAAAAGATACGTGTGAGGCAGTGTCTAGTCATTGGAAGAGACTGATTGGAACAACGAACATCATCCACAAAGGCCAAGCATCTCTGACTGGAACGAGTAGTATGGGCCTAAAAGGAAAAAAACAGATAAACCCACAAATATACAATCAATAATAATGAAAATACTAAGCTATATAAGAAAAGTACATTGTTAAAGGCTAGAAAATTCAGTGTTTAACAAAAATTGATTCACAAATATTATGCAAAAGAAAAAAAGTTAAACCTAATGTATAAAGAATAAGTCAACCTTAATCCCAAATACACCTCTTATATTATAAGTATGATATAGCCAAATGGCTTTCAAACTAATTTGTCTTTTATCAGCAGGACCCACTTTTAAACTGTAACCTTCAGTAGAGCCTCAACAAATAAAACAGGTAAAATTGAAATTACTAAAGAGACAAGAGTTTGAGAAGAAAATTTTTTTTTTTTTTTGAGTTGGAGTTTCACTCTATTGCCCAGACTGGAGTGCAGTGGCCGCTCCCGGCCACCGCAGCCTCGACCCACTGGGCTCCGGCGATCCTTCCGCCTCAGCCTTCCAAGTAGCTGGAATTACAGGCGCGCGCTACCTGGCTAATTTTTTTATTTATTGTAGAGATGAGGTCCCGCCAAGTTGCCCAGGCGGGTCTCAAACCCGCAGGCTCAGGCAATCCACTCACCTCAGCCACCCGAAGGCGCAGGATTACAGGCTGAGCCACTGAGCCCGGCTGAGAACAAATTTAAGAATGAACACCTAACTCTTCTTCCTATCAACCTTCCCTCCTGATATTCAATTGCTCCTATTCTACCTACATTCCTATCTTTTAAAAGATTCTCTACTGCACTCCAGCCTGCTCAACCGAGTGAGACTCCTATTAAAAAAATAAATAAATAAAACAAATAAAAAAGAACGAAGATTCTCAAGCAATTTAGGCTTAATCTGTGCTTACTTCTGTAGAATACCTGAACTAAAGAACTCAGAAATCTATCCCAACCACTCAATTTTGCAGATGAGAATGTTGAAGCCCAGAGAAGTTAAACTATCTGTAGACACAGGTTGGCCAGTAGAGGACTGAGACTACAATCCATGTCCACTAACATCCAGGTGTGCTTCCATTACAACCCAAGGGCAGATTCCAGAGTGGATATAACAGTTTGACAAGTACTCTAACTCTCTGACTGTATGGGCCGGCTGTGGTGGCTCGTGTCTGTAATCCCAACAGTTTGGGAGGCAAAAGCAAGAGGAATACCTGAACTCAGGGGTTTGAGACCAGCCTGAGCAACTTGGCAAGACCTCATCTCTACAATAAATCAAAAAACAAAGCCGGGCTTAGTGGCTCAGCCTGTAATCCAACACCTTTGGGAGGCTGAGGTGAGTGGATTGCCTGAGCCCGCAGGTTCAAGACCCACCTGGGCAACTGGCGAGACCTCATCTCGACAATAAATCAAAAATTAGCCAGGCGTGGTAGCACGCGCCTGTAATTCCAGCTACCTGGAAGGCTGAGGCAAAAGGATGGCCGGAGCCCAGCAGGTTGAGGCTGCAGTGGCCGGGAGTGTGTCATTGCACTCCAGTCTGGGTGACAGAGTGAGACTCCAACTGAAAAAAAAAAAAACTAGCCGGGCGCGATGGCGCATGCCTATGATTCCAGCTACTTGGAAGACTGAGGCAGAAGGATCACCTGAGCCTAGCAGGTCAAGGCTGTGGTGGCTGTAAGCATGCCGCTGCACTCCAGCCTGGGTAACACAGTGAGACTCCGACTCAAAAAAAAGTGACTGTATGCACCACTTTAGAGATATATATACACAAATTACCTGTTGGGCAGCGCCATCTGTGGCCAGCATTCTGCGTTCCTTTAATTGCCTATGTAATAAGGCTTCTACTCCATAGCGCTGGCGGTATCGCCGCAGACATTTTAATCGCTTTAAGTTCTCTCGTTCTTTGGCCAAAAGTCCCTCTGGGCCAGTCAGGAGACTACTACCTAGAGTTATAAGAGTCAATGTTATTTGCTAACAACCTATCAAGGATGCCTCTCCCAAATCAACAAGTGAACAGAGAGATCTTTGGCTATAAGATAGGCAGTCTCAAAAGTGAAATCTTCCCCATTCCAGGTACCAAGACAGAAATAAATCTAATTACATCCACACACTGCAAAACAACACTTCAGTCCACAACAGACCACCATATAACAAAGGTCCAACAAGACTTACAGAGCACCGGGCTCGGTGGCTCAGCCTGTAATCCCGCGCCTTTGGGAGGCTGAGGTGAGTGGATTGCCTGAGCCCGCGGGTTCGAGACCCACCTGGGCAGCGAGACCTCATCTCTACAGTAAATCAAAAATCAGCTGGGCGTGGTAACGCATGCCTGTAATTCCAGCTACTCGGAAGGCTGAGGCGGAAGGATCGCCAGAGCCCAACAGGTCGAGGCTGCGGTGGCCGGGAGCGCCAGTCTGGGCGACCGAGTGAGACTCCAACTCAAAAAAAAAAAAAAAAAAAAAGACCTACAGAGCTGAAAAATTCCTACTGTCTTTGTAGTGCAATACATTATTCACATGACCGTGGAGAAGCTGGTAAACAAATCAACTGTGCTGCCAGTCATATAAAAGTACAGCACATAGCCAGGCTCAGTGGCTCAGCCTGTAATTCCAGCACTTTGGGAGGCTGAGGTGAGTGGATTGCCTGAGCCCGCGGGTTCGAGACCTGCCTGGGCAACTTGGCGAGACCTCATCTCTACAATAAATCAAAAAATGAGCCAGGTGAGATAGCGCACGCCTATAGTCCCAGCTACTTGGAAGGCTGAGGCGGAAGGATTGCCGGAGCCCAGCAGGTTGAGGCTATGGTGGCCGGGAGTGGCCATTGCACTCCTGTCTGGGTGGCAGAGTAAGATTCCAACTCAAAAAAAAAAAAAAGAAAGTACAGCACATACAATTATTTATAGTACATGATAACTGATACTGGTAATAAATGACTATGTTACTGGTTTATATATTTACTATCCTATAATTTTTATCCTTAGAGCATACCCTTTCTACTTTTTAACAATAAGTTAACTGTAAAATAGACTGTAGCAGGTCTTTTACCCGGTATTCCAGAAGAAGGCATTATCCAAATGTGTATTGTCCCTGAAGATCTTCCAATGGGACAAGATGTGGTGTAAGACAGTGATTTTGATGTTTCTGACCCTGGGTAGGCCTAGGCTAATGTGCATGTTGGGACTTTAGATTAAAAAAAGTTAAAAAATTAGCCGGGCTCGGTGGCTCAGCCTGTAATCCCGTGCCTTTGGGAGGCAGAGGTGAGTGGATTGCCTGGGCCTGCGGGTTCGAGACCCGCCTGGGCAACTTGGCGAGACCTCATCTCTACAATAAAATCAAAAAAATTAACTGATCATGGTAGCACACACCTGTAGTTCCAATTACTTGAAAGGCTGAGGCGGAAGGATCACCGGAGCCCAGCAGGTCGAGGCTGCGGTGGTCGTGAGTGTGCCACTGTACTCCAGCCTGGTCAACAGAGGGATATTCCAACTCAAAAAATAATAATAATTAAACAAAATTAAATTAACAAATAAAAATAGTAAAAAGTTGCCTGTTGTTCTAGCTACTAGGGAGGCTGAGACAGAAGGATGGCTTGAGCCCAGGAGTTCTAGGCAGCAGTAAGCTATGATCTCCCCACAGCACTCCAGCCCAGGCAACAGAGCAAGATCCTAGCTCAAAAAAAAAATTTATAGTAAGCTAATAAGGTTAGTTTATTATTGAAGAAAAAAGTTTAAATCAATTTGGTATAGTCTAAGTATAGTGTTTATCATATTTACAGTCGTGTACAGTTATGTTCTAGGCCTTCACGCTTACCACTCATTGACTCACCTAGAGCAACTTCTGGTCCTACAAGTTCCTTCATGCTAAGTGTTCTCTACTGTTGGTACCATTTTGCAAGTCTTTTTTTTTTTTTTGAGTTGGAGTCTCACTCTGTCACCCAGACTGGAGTGCAGTGGCCGCTCCCGGCCACCGCAGCCCCGACCTGCTGGGCTCCAGTGATTCCTCCGCCTCAACCTTCCAAGTAGCTGGAACTACAGGCGCGCGCTACCACACCCGGCTCATTTTTTGATTTATTGTAGAGATGAGGTCTCGCCAAGTTGCCCAGGCGGGTCTTGAACCCTTGGGCTCAGGCAATCCACTCACCTCAGCCTCCCAAAGTGCTGGGATTACAGGCTGAGCCACCGAGCCCGGCTTGCAAGTCTTTTATATCACATTTTAACTGTATCTTTTCTATGTTTAGATGTGTCTAAATACAAAAATACCACTGTTACGACCGCCCATATGGTAGCATGCTATACAGATTTGTTGCCTAGAAGCAATAAGGTATATCATACAGCCTAGGTATATAGCAGGCTGTACCATTTAGGTTTGTGTAAATACACTCTACCAGGTTTAAACAATGACAATTGCCTAACAACATATATATCCCGTTATTAATTGATGCATTACTAAATTACCGAAATCACATGTTGAACCCAAAACTGCTTGTTGGAATTGGCATAAAACTTGCCTAGAGCTTCATGCTCCACTTTGCGATTATGTAAGTAACGGCGCTTCTTCTCCTTGAGCAGATGCTGAAGTCGTTTAAACTGATCAATGTACAAAGACTGCAAACGAATTAGCTTCTCACGCATAATCAGGGCTACCTCTTCTGCTGTGTACACACCAGCATGTCTGGAATAAAACAGAGAATTAAGCAATGCATAAGAAAACATAAAAATAAAACCTTGGTTTAAATGTAGAAAATTTGGTAAAGAGGTTAAACTTAATTATTATTTAACAAGTAGTCCTTGCTGAGATGCTGTATTATACAGGAATGTTTCCACAAAGTATTTTTCTATTCTAGTCATTATTAAATAGCAAAACAAAAGAGAAATCTTTTGAAGTGAAGATGTAGAAAAACTTATTAATCCACATTATTTTTTTTTTTAGTCAGGAGTCTCACTCTTGTCACCTAGGCTAGAATGTAGTGGCACAATCATGGCTCACCATAATAGCCTCAACCTCCTAGGCTCAGAAGATCCTTCTGCCTCAGCCTCCGGAGTAGCTGGAAGGATAGACATGCGCCACCACGACTGACTACATTTTTTACTTTTGTAGAGACACGGTCTCGTACTTGACTAGGCTGATCTCAAATTCCTGGACGCCAGCAATGTGCTTGCCAGGGCCTCCCTAAGTGCTGGGATTACAGGTATGAACCATTGCAACTGGCCTACATTCTTATTCCATATAATGACTTAATATGAAATTCATCACCAGTCAGAACAGTTTTAAATGTTCATTAACATGCACCTTAATATACTTTAATTAAAGCACAAAAGATACCAACATCAAATGATTACAATTTGAAATTTTAAAAAAAAAACATACTCCAATATTGGAACTCATATGAACCTTCAAACATTAGTCACAATAGGCTATATATACTATCCTTGGTTCATTTTCTGGACAATATTTTCAAAATTCAGTATTCTAGTTTAACCTGCAGTTGTCAAAAATTTGGCAAGGATCCCTATCAACTTCTTAAGATTTGCTGCCAATTATAAACTAAAAGAACTTCAAAAAGTTATGCTAGGGCCAGGCACAGCAGCTCACAACTGTAACACCAGCACTTCAAAAGGCAGAGGAAAGAGGACTGCCTGAGATCAGGAGTTCAAAAACAGCCTGGGCAACATGGTGAGACCTCATCTCTACAATAAATCAAAAAAATTAGCCAGGTGTGGCAGTAATCCCAGCACTTTGGGCCCCCAAAGTTATGCTAATGATTAATGTGTTGAAGACTGACTTCTACTTCTGATTAAAGTAATTTAAAATTAAGAGATTAACTTAGAAATTTTTTTATTTTACGTTTTTATTTTTGAGTCAGGGTTTTTTGGGTTTTTTTTGAGTTGGAGTCTCACTCTGTCACCCAGACTGGAGTGCAGT
>NW_007258146.1:536268-549030 GCF_000164805.1 Carlito syrichta | reverse complement strand
CGAACCCGCGGGCTCCGGCAATCCACTCACCTCAGCCTCCCAAAGGCGCGGGATTACAGGCTGAGCCACTGAGCCTGGCCTGTATCCCACATTTTAAAAACAAAATAAAAGCCAGGCTTGGTGGCTTAGCCTGTAATCCCCACACTTTGGAAGCCCGCAGGTTTGAGACCTGCCTGGACAACTTGAAGAGACCTCATCTCTAGAGTAAATCAAAAATTAGCCGGGAGTGGTAGCGCATGCCTATAGTTCCGGTTACTTCGAAGGCTGAGGCGGAAGGATTGCCAGAGCCCAGCAGGTCGAGGCTGCGGTGGCTGCAAGTATGCACTGCACTCCAGCCTGGGTAATGGAGTGAGACTCCAACTCAAAAATAAATAAATAAATAAATAATCAGTCAGGCACGGTAGTGTGCACCTATAGTTCTGGCTACTTGGAAGGCTGAGGCAGAAGAATCGTCAGAGCCCAAGAAGTCGACACTGAGGTGGCTGTGAGTATGCCACTGCACGGCAGCCTGGGCGACAGAGTGAGACTTCAACTCAAAAAAAAAAGGCTGGGTGTCGTGGCTCATTCCCACAATCCTAGCACTTTAGGAGGCCTGCCTGAGCCCACAGGTTTGAAACCAGCCTGGGCAACTTGGTGAGACCTCATCTCTACAATAAAATAAAAAAATTAGCCGGGTGTGGTAGCGTGCGCCTGTAGTTCCAGCTACTTGGAAGGCTGAGGCAGAAGGATCGCCGGAGCCCAGAGGTCAAGGCTGCGGTGGCCAGGAGCGGCCACTGCACTCCAGTCTGGGTGACAGAGTGAGACTCCAACTCAAAAAAAAAAAAAAAAAAAAAAAAAGAAAACAAACATTCCCTTTCTTTTTTTTTTTTTTTTGAGAAAGCAGGATTTACTGAAAGGACAGAAAAGCTCCCACGGTGAGAGGGAACCTGAGGGGGTTGTCTAAACACTCCCTTTCAAACTACTTAGATGGGCTTTCTAAATTAGTACTTCCTGAACAGCTGACCACATTGAGAATACTCAACGGAAATGAATAAAATTATTCTACTCAGAAAATATAACTCTAGACTAGACACTGTAGTTCACACCTGTAATCCCAGCACTTTGGGAAGTCAAGGTAGAAGAATCACTTGAGCCCAGGAATTCAAAACCAGCCTGGGCAACATAGTGAGACCCTGTCTCTACAAAAAAAAAAAAAAAAATTAGCTGGGTGTGGTGGCACACACCTGTAGTCCCAGCTACTCGGGACTGAGACAGAAGGACCGCCTAAGACCAGGAGGTAGAGGCTGTGATGAGTCATGATTGTCCCACCACACTCCAGACTAGATGACAGAAAGAGAACCCGACTCACATAAAAAAAAAAAGAAAGAGAGAAAACATAATCCCATTCTATGGCCATACCACCCTAAACATGCCAAATCAGAAGCTAAGCAGGGTTGGACACGGTTAATGCTTGGATAGGAGAAAATATAACCTTAAATGACTTATAAACAGCAGAAGTCAAGGTAATAAAGAAAAAAAATGCTATTCCAAGAATGCAAGCCCAGCCGGGCTCAGTGGCTTAGCCTGTAATCCCGTGCCTTTAGGAGGCTGAGGTGAGTGAATTGCCTGAGCCCGCGGGTCTGAGACCCGCCTGGGCAACTTGGTGAGACCTCATCTCTACAATAAATCAAAAATGAGCCGGGCGTGGTAGCACACACCTGTAGTTCCAGCTACTTGGAAGGCTGAGGCGGAAGGATCGCCGGAGCCCAGCAGGTCGAGGCTGCCGGCGCCGGGAGCAGCCACTGCACTCCAGTCTGGGCAACAGAGTGAGACTCCAACTCAAAAAAAGAATGAAAGCCCAATGGTCAAGTCTAGAAAGTCATTACCCCTCCCACCATCTTTTTTTTTTTTTCCTTTTTTTTAAAATGTGGAGTTAAGGCCTCACTATGTTGCTCACTCTGGTCTTAAACTTCTGGGCTCAAGCAATCTTCCTGCCCTCAACCTCCCAAAGTGCTGAAATTACTGGAGTGAGCCACCACTCCTGGCTACCCTCTCCCACTATCTAAAGTACTTTTACATAAACTGTCAGTAGGAAGTGTTAAAAAACAGACATTAGCAAGCAAAAATTTTTAAAAACTAAACTAAACCTTTAAAGATCATGAGATATAGAAATATGAGACTTTGTAATGGCAATGTTTTTATGTTTCTACAACTCCTAAGGTGATCATGGGTTAAGTGAAGAGCAGAACCTTAGTAAGATATAATTAGGACAGTTACTCACTTCTGGGTTTCTCTTTCTTAGGTATAAAACCAAGCAGGCCAGGCACAGTGGCTCACGCCTGTAATCCCAACACTTTGGGAGGCTAAGGCTGGAGGATCAATTGAGCCCAGGAGTTTGAGACCAGCCTCGGCAACATAGGGAGACCATGCCTCTAAAAAAAATCAGCCAGGCGTGCTGGTGCACACCTATAGTCCCAGCTACTCTGGAGGCTGGGTGACAGAATAAGACCCAGACTTAATTTAAAAAAAAAAAAAAAAAAAAAAAAAAAGCAAACTCTTAAATACCTTCTCATTTTTGAGGTGATGAATATGCTAATAACCTGATTTGATCATTACAAAGTTTACAAATAATGAAACATCACATATTACCCCATTAACATGTACAACTGCCAATTAAAAAGTATAAAACTTTTTTAAAAATCTATAAACACAAAATTTTGCAAAACAGTTATTCAAGTACAATCACCTCATTACTCCTGAGGTTTAGGCCATGTACCTATTAATATCCATTTTCTCTTCTCTAACTGGTCTGAGTATTTCTCAACCCACCTCCCACACTTCCGTGTCCAAGCAATTTCCTATCTTCTCCTCTATACTCTCTCACATGTAGAATTTGGTGTTCAAAATTTTTCCAAACTACAGGGCTTCTAGAAAAGAGTCATCCTACCTTGAAGCAAGCTGATAACGAACCACAACACTTTGATACTGTTACTGCTCACAAATGACTAAGCTGTCTCCAAACCTCTTAAGTTATTAATCTATTAACAGTAAGCAGCACTACATTCCACATACTAACTACACAAAATATTCAAAAGCCTTATGTGGAGTTACAACTTACTTTAGGGGATCTTCTTGATCACTGTCTATGCTATCAGCTTCACTGTCAGGGTCACCTCTCCATGTCTGATCCACAGTAATGGGTTCCTGCTCCCCATCACTCCAGCTGTCTTCATCTGAGGCAGGGAAGGGAGAGTAGCCATTAAGACTTCCTACCTCTGTAACTCCACCACACAAAACTAGATTATTTAACATATCAATCTAAACCTTAAAATTAAAAAAACCTAGTACAAAGGCACTAGAGCAAAATAAAAACATGTTTAAAAAAAAACCCAGGTAAAGTTACTTATAGTATAAATGAGTTAACCATGCCCTCTCAAAAGGAAAGAAAAGCCAACTTAAAATCACTGTTTCCTGAATTACTTTACCTAACAAAGAAGCTGAGCATAAAAACAGCAATTTAAAAAAAAAAAAAGGTCACCCAAGCAAAACATCACTTTCAAATTCAAAAGAATTGGTGAACAAGGCAGCAGTCCTAGAATTCTCACCAAATTTTCAATGAATTAACAATAATATTGCCAAATGTGTTCAAGGCACTGTGCTAAACCAAAAAGTTCCATCTTAACTATCGTCCTCCTTTTTCATTCTAGGAGAGAAGATCCTTACCTAGTATTCGGCTGGCTTCACTGCGGCTACTTTCTAGAGTCTGAGACCCCAGCTCAGTCTTTGCATATGAACTCAGCTGGCACAAGAGTGTTTCACCCATAGGCCCAGGGTTGGTCTTCTTCATTTGAGCATGCAGTGCCAGGGCATTCCTACGGGCGTGTTCAGCACAGAAGGACACTCTAAAGAGACAAAGGATTAATATTTTATAGGTCCCTCTTGAAAGGAGTCTATGATTTTTATAGTCCCTAATCTTTAGATCAGTTTTAGGGAATTAAAATGACTATTAAATTCATTTCTAAAAAGATCAGTGAATTGAAGAAATTTAACTGACCCAAGATCAACCCATTCAATGTTATTAAAGGAAAATGCAGGCAGTATCATCTAGTGCTCTAGTCATCAAGTAAAACATTCCAACTATAAAAATGTTGACATCATCTCAAAACAAATCAGGGATACATTTTTATCTTTCAAAATTGGTTCCTGAAGGCAATTCAGCATTTGTTTTTTGAGTTGGTAGTCTCACTCTGTCACCCAGACTGGAGTGCAGTGGCCGCTCCCGGCCACGGCAGCCTCGACGTGCTGGACTCCGACGATCCTTCCGCCTCAGCCTTCCAAGTAGCTGGAACTACAGGCGCACGCTACCATGCCCGGCTAATTTTTTATTTGTTGTAGAGATGAGGTCTCGCCAAGTTGCCCAGGCGGGTCTCCAACCCGCAGGCTCAGGCAATCTACTCACCTCAGCCTCCCAAAGGCGCGGGATTACAGGCTGAGCCACCGAGCCTGGCTAACATTTTTATTTTTTGAGTTGGAGTCTCACTGTGTCACCCAGGCTGGGGCGCAGCGGCACACTCACAGCCACCACAGCCTCGACCTGCTGGGCTCAGGTGATCCTTCCACCTCATCCTTCCAAATAGCTGGAACTACAGGTGCTTGCCAACATACCCGGCTAATTTTTTAATTTATTGTAGAGATGAGGGCTCACCAAGTTGCCCAAGCTGGTCTCGAATCCCTGGGCTCAGGCAATCCTCTCACCTCGGCCTTCCAAAGTGCTGGGATTATAGGCGTGAGCCACCGCGCCTAGCCCCAACTCAACATTTTAATTATCAATCCACTGTAGATAATAAGATATGGAACACAATTTTTTTGTTTTACTTGGAGTCTCACTCTGTCCCCGAGGCTGGAGTGCAGTGGCATGTTCATGGCCACCACAGCCCCGAACTGTTGGGAAACACAATTTTAAAACTACAAGATACAACTTGGAATGCTGAAGAGGAAGGATCACCAGAGCCCAGCAGGTCGAGGATGCGGTGGCTCTTAGCGTGCCACTGCACTCCAGCCTAGGCGACAAAGTGAGACTCCAACTCAAAAAAAAGAAGAAAAAGATATATACAAAATAATCTAGTCATGTTTCTGCATGGGTATCTTTGTATATACGGCAAAAGCTATGAAGCCTCTTCCAGAAGAATAAACCCATATAAAATTTCGCCTGTTATTTAACAAAGCTCCTGGACAGCCAAAAGAGCCACGCACCCCTGCGTTAATAATTTAGAATATGCCTTCGTATTACAGATAAGGGAAAATATCCAAAGAGATGAACTAAACGAAAGGCGTTCTTGGAGCCTTCACCATTTTAATTTTTTTTTTCCAAAGGTACATCCATAACCCCAATTTTACAAGCATGTGACCTAAAACGCAGAAGATATGCTCAAGCCCACATCATATCACATACCCCCTCGCTTTAAGACAAACCACACGTGTATCTATGCATATATACCCATCTTTCTTCTCAAGCTTTGGGGCAGCACTGGGACATCTTTTTCCATTTTTCGATGATATGTAACTACACTGCTTGAAGGGTGCATTCTTGTCTTCAAGGATATGTTTAATGCAAAATTCTTGCCCCTCGAGACGAGGTTGGGAGCATGGACGATGAGTGAATGAACAAGACAGCGGCTCCTGCGACCTGGGCACTGGAGTGATCCTCCCCCGATTGGTTGGCAAGACGTGAATCCGAATCCTGTTCATACCAAAACCTGCGGGGTCAAACGAAAGATCAAAAACCCCTTACCCTTTTCGAAAACTCCGGTTCTACAATATCCGGACAGACCGCGGATAGCTAGCTTCCTAGAGGATCGGCTGAAGTCGACACCGGAGGTTACGCTCCGTAACTCCACGCCGCCCTCCCCTAAGTTTCCACAGACATTTGTCACCTTGCCTCCCCTAAACTTCTCCCTCCATGGCCGGCCCCACCCCGACCCCCACCCTGCCGAAAGTATTTTTGGGACTCGCATGGCCGCAGCACCAGGGAAGCGAGAGCGCAGGCCCCACGCGGCAGCCACGCCGCAACAGCGCGCTCCGCCCCCGCCTCCCTGCACGCCGCCTTTGTCCTGGCCCGCCCTAGAGCCCGTGGCGGGGCCCGGCCCGGCCTCGGCTGCCCGTGCGAGCGCCATTTTGTCCTACGGCTCCGTTCTCCCGAGAACCAGACTCCCGGAAGCCTATAGGAAGGCGACTGACTCCAACACTGCTTGAGGGAGAGCAGCAGCTCCCAGCCGATAGAAAGGGCGAAGTAGCAGCCTAACTGCAAGAGCCAAGAGCAAGCTGCGCCGCCATCTTACCTCGGGCACCACGTTCCGCAGTGCCGCTTGCCTTCCTCTGGTCGCGCCAGCCGTTCCTAACTCGGCCCAGCTCCTTTCCGGGCTCCTAACTGCTAATTGGCTACTGTTCCTCTGACTGTGCCGCCATTGGCCAAAGCCCGCCGCCTATCATGTCTGGGAGGGAGGAGTGCTGAGAAAAGGAGTGGCTGGAATGGCTAAGACTAACTGTCCGCCCGCAGCTCCATCCCGAGGAGAGTGAGCTGGAGAGCTGTGGGTGGGTGGGTGGAAGGGGGGCAAAGAGGGGTGCGGGGGACAGGAACGAGGGGAAGGAGACGGGAAGAGGGGAGTCGCCAGTGACCGCTCTTCTTCCGCCTCACCGCGTGGCTGGCTTTCCAGCCCCTTTGACCCTCCGTCTGTGGCCCTGGGCTGCGGCTTCCTCACTACCCGTACGCAATGGCTATAAAATCAGAGGCTGGAGGATCACTATACATTCGATTCTTAGTTTACATATGAAAAGGTTTTAGTTTTCTTTAGTTCAATACATTTATTGAACATTTGGCGTACAGCACCTTGAGAGATGTTTTTTGACTGTTTACTATGAGTCTGGGGAATTACAGATACACATTCATTTCATTTTTCAGGGCAACCCTAAAAGGTATGCGCTGTTATCTCCATTTTACAGATAAGAGGACAGAGGAATAGAATGGGCCCATAGCTAACAGATGGGAGAGGGAGACGAATTTGAACCCAGCACTCATGTTTGCTTATTTTGGTCTGTTTGTTTTTGAGTGGGAGTCTCATTCTGTCGCCCAGGCTGGAGTGCAGTGGCACGCTCACAGCCACTGCAGCCTCAACCTGCTGGGCTCAGGTGATCCTTCCACCTCAGCCTTCCAAGTAGCTGCAGCCCTCATCTTTTATCCTTCATCGCCTCTCATATTGTAAAGAGCATTTGACTGAGAATTCTGCTTTAAAGCTGCTTCTCAAAAACTGTGTGCCCTATATCCCTAAAATTCTCTACAAAGTCCACACTAAGTAATGCAAGTATTATTATCCATGACTAATGGAAAACGAGCAGGTATGCATGAATCACAGTGGAGGTGAGCATAGAAAATCCACAGCCCTCAGCCTTGCGCAGTGGCTCACGCCTGTAATCCCAGCATTTTGGGAGGCAAAGGCAAGAGGATTGCCTGAGCTCAGGGACTTGGGACCAGCCGAGCAACATGATGAAACCTTGTCTACAATAAATCAAAAAAGTTAGCTGGGCATCGTGGCGCATGCCTGTAGTTCCAGCTACTTGGATCACCTGAGCCCAGAAGGTGGAGGCAGCGGTGGCCATGGACATGCCACTGCACTCCAGCCTAGGCAACAGAGTCAGTATCCCACGAAATAAAAAAAAAAAGAAAAAACTAAACTAAATCAATATCCCTCATAAAAAAGCAGTCCTTTGAGGGACAAGAAATAATTAAAACAAAAAAAAATGGCAGGGGGAAGGTGCTGTTTCCAGAGATTAGGGAAGCCCTAGAAGAAGGCCCTTTCCTGAAATTCATTCATTCAACAAATATTTATTGAGCACCTAAGTGCCAGGCACTGGGGATACAGGAGAGAACAAGAAAGATAACTCTACTCGCTTGGAGTGAACATTCTAGAACACTTTGGGATTGTGGATGCAATACAAACATAATATTAGTAGCAACAATGATTTATACACATAAGCAAACATGCCAACTCTCAGAAGGGGGTACAAAGAAGATATTTTGTTATAAACACCTATAATTCAAAACTAACTGAAGGCAGTCATATCACAGAAAATTTAGGAATCTGCAACCAATGTGGTAATATCAAAAAGGGAACATTAAAACTACTATAGTGAACAATGTAGAGACACATTAGAGATTAGATAGGGAGGCAACAAAGATTTTATTTTAATGAGAAGGTCTACTGAAGGTCTTGGTTGAAAAAAGAATCCTGCCAAATCCGAGACAGATTTTAAAACTTACTATTTAGAACCACTTCCTTCTGAGTAGGGGAAGGGAGTAGATATTATTAAAGAGCCAAGATAACGGAAAATTCTTTGTACTGTTTAACAAAGTAGATGGCTTTTTTTTTTTTTTTTTTTTTTGAGTTGGAGTCTCACTCTGTCTCCCAGACTGGAGTGCAGTGGCCGCTCCCCGCCACCGCAGCCTCGCCTGCTGGGCGCTGGCGATCCTTCCGCCTCAGCCTTCCAAGTAGCCGGAATTACAGGCATGCGCTACCATGTCCAGCTGATTTTTTCATTTATTGTAGAGATGAGGTCTCACCAAGTTGCCCATGCGGGTCTCGAACCCGTGGGCTCAAGCAATCCACTCACCCAGCCTCCCAAAGGCGCGGGATTACAGGCTGAGCCACGGAGCCGGCTAGATGGCTGTTATTTTTTTTTCTTTCTTTCTTGAGTTGGAGTCTCACTCTGTCACCCAGACTGGAGTGCAGTGGCCACTCCCTGCCACCACAGCCTCGACCTGCTGGGCTCTCCGGGCGATCCTTCCGCCTCAGCCTTCCGAGTAGCCGGAATTACAGGCACGCGCTACCACGCCCGGCTAATTTTTTGATTTATTGTAGAGATGGGGATCTCGCCTGCCCAGGCGGGTCTCGAACCCCCGGGCTCAGGCAATCCACTCACCTCAGCCTCCCAAAGGGGCGGGATTACAGGCTGAGCCACCGAGCCCGGCTAGATGGCTATTTTTAATTCACTGAGCACTTTGCTAGTTATTGAAGAGGTTAAACATTGGAGTTTGTAAATAGGGATTAGGAAATTGCTCTAATCTGAGAAGAAAGTGAACAAAAAGACAAAAGAAAAAGAGGTAACAGTGTAGTTGGTGCTATAAGGGCAGCTGGATTTGTTTTTAAAAAAGAAGCTGCTGGGCTCGGTGGCTCAGCCTGTAATCCTGTGCTTTGGGGGTGAGTGGATTGCCTGAGCCCGCGGGTTCGAGACCCGCCTGGGCAACTTGGCGAGACCTCATCTCTACGATAGATCAAAAAATTAGCCGGACGTGGTACTTGGAAGGCTGAGGTGAAAGGATCACTGGAGCCCCGCAGGTCGAGGCTGCAATGGCCGGGAGCAGCCACTACACTCCAGTCTGGGCGACTGAGTGAGACTGCAACTCAAAAAAAAAAAAAAAAAAAAAGGCAGGGCACAGTGGCTCACACCATAACCACAGCACTTTGGGAGGGCATGGTGAGGGGATTGTTTGAGCCCATGGGTTCAAGACCAGCCTGGGCAACTTGGTGAGACCTCATCTCTACGATAAATAAAAAAATTAGCTGAGCATGGTGGCACTTGCCTGTAGTTCCAGCTACTTGGAAGGCTGAGGTTGAAGAATCACCTGAACCCAGCAGGTCGAAGCTATGGTGGCCATGAGCATGCCACTGCACTCCAGCCTGGGCAACAGAGTGAGACTCCGACTCAAAAAAGAAAAAGAAAAAAGAAACCTTTTTGTCAGTAGAGAACTTTCACAAGCTCTCACCACATCAACCCAAAGTCTGTGATTCAGCCAATATTCTCTGCCTTTCTTCCAGTTATTGTAACCTAACAAAACTTGCTCATATCAGAAGCGAAATCCCCAACCTGTGCACTAACTCAATTTCATCTACTCAAGGACATCACTCCAGTGAGGCTCCCTTCTCTCCTACATATGCTGTATCTTTCCCATCACCATATATTCATGCTGCAATTTATCTTAAAAATAGCAAAATATTTGATCTTACCTTTTCCTCCAGCTACTGCCCCATTTCTCAGCCTACTCCTATTTACAGCAAATCTCAGAAGGGTTGTCACGACATGCTGTCTCCAACTTCTCCCATTCTCTCTTGAACCCTCTCCAATTAGGTTTTCCCCAATAACAAGTTGCTAGTAAAGTTTACCAATGACCTTCACCTTGCTAATTCCAATGAAGTTTTCAAGCCACATCTTACACTTTGCAACATGTGACACACTTGGCCACTTCCTCCTCAAAATATTTTCTAACTCTCCATACTCTTCCTAGTTTTCCTTCTCCCTCACAATCACCCATTCTCAATCTCTTTTTTTGTCTCTTGTTCCTCTTTTCCTCAATTCTGAGCACTGGACACTGTTATATTTCCTACTAGCACTCCTTTAGTTATCTGTCTCATTCCATTCATGAGCCGATGACTCCCAAGTGTGTTAATCCAGCCTGGACCCCTCTTTTGAATGCAACTCTATATCCATCTTTCCAGTAGACATCTCCACTTGGATGTCTAATCGGCATTTCAAGTATAATGCTAAAGCCAACCTCCCACTCCTTCTGTAGTCAACTCCATCTCAGTATATAACCGCATCCTTCCAGTTAGGTCAAACACTGGGAGTCATTCTTGACTTCTCTTCCACCTTATAGCAAATCCTATTAGCTCCATCTTCAAGATATAGTGCCATTCATTACCTTGTGTACTTCCAACCTAAGCCACCTTCATCTCTTACCTAAATTATTGTAAAAGCCTCTTTGCCCTTGATGCCTACAATCTATTTCCCACACAGCAGCCCAACTGAACATTTTATTTGTTTATTGAGTTGGAGTCCCACTCTGTCACCTAGGCTGGAGTACATTGTCACGTTCACGACCACCACAGCCTTAACCTGCTGGGTTCAGATAATCATTCTGCCTCAGCCTTCCAAGTAGCTGGAACCACACCTGGATAATTTTTTGATTTATTGTAGAGACGAGGTCTCACCAAGTTGCCCAGGGTAGTTTCGAGCCCCTGGGCTCAGGCAATTATCTCACCTCGGCCTCCCAAAGTGCTGGGATTACAGGTATAAGCCACAGCGTACAGCTTCAACAGAACATTTTAAAACTTAAGTTCGATGTCACTTCTCTGCTCAAAACTTTCCAGCAGTGTCTGTTTCACTTAGTGTTTATACAAGGTCCTACAGAATCTGGCTTTCCACTGCCTCTCTAACCTCATATCTGCTACTCTCCTGACCCCCTTCACTAAATTCCATTCCAGCAACACTGGATTCCTTGCTGTTTTTCAAACATAGCTAGCCTGTTGATCACCCCAGAATCTCTGACATTTCAGATGTTTCCTGGAGTGATCTTATTCCAGCTATTCCCATGGTTTGCTGTGTCACCTCCCTCAGGTCTTTGCTAAAATTTAACCTCATGACACCTTCCCTGGCTACCTTTTTTCCAGTTGCAACTGCCCTACTTTCCTACACACACCATACACACACAAAACCACTGCGCCCACCTCCCTTTCCCTGATTTACATTCTCCAAAGTGCTTTACATCATTAAATATACTATGATTTATTTAGTTGTAAATTCTTTGAAGGCAGAATGCTTGTTTACTGCCATATTCCCATTAGTAAACAGGCCATAACTCTTAGTAGGTACTATTTTCTAAAGCAATAAATGAAAGGCAGGAAAGTGACTGAAAATACTTCGCAGGAAAAGTATAACTAAATTCAATTTTAATTTTTCATCACTGTGGTTTTTAGTTATCTGTTGGTTTTGAGTGCTAATGTGAAATGAAGGCGTTGAAATTAGTTTTAAAAAAAAAAGGTAGCCAGGCACAGTGGCTCATGCCTGTAATCTCAGCACTTTGGGAAAAAAAGGTAAGAGATTGACTGAGCCCACAGGTTCGAGACCAGCCTGGGCAACATGGTGAGACCCTGCCTCTACAATAAATCAAAAAAATGTAGCCAGGCGTGGTAGTGTGCATCTGTAGTTCTAGCTACTTGGAAGGCTGAGGCAGAAGAATCATGTGAACCCAGCAGGCTGAGGCTGCAGTGGCTGTGAGCGTGCCACTGCACTCCAGCCTGAGCAACAGAATGAGTCCAAACAAAAACGTGAATATAAGCGCCTAAAAGAATCCCCAAGATTTAGAAAGGGCTTCAAACATTCTACAGAATATCGAATGGCAGTGATCAAGACAATCTTATTGCGCTCTCCAAGTGTCCAGGAGACTAGGCTATTGTAGGCATTGATCATTAAGATGAAGCCTAGTTCTATATTTAACAAATTTTATAATTGAGACTCTAGTACTCAAACTTCCAGTTTGCACCTCACCTATTCCCAAAGATGACAAACCACACCAGAATTCCTAAACTATCAACTCCCACAGGAACTTGACTTTTTTTTTTCAGAATCAACACAACTCATGATTTATTGTTAAATTTATCTTTCCTTTTAAAGCTTTTAAACTACTACTTTGTGCTACAAATTTGAAGTATCTGAACATAAAAGTCCTTCTTTTTAAGCATGTAATTTACAAGATTTACCTTGTGAATGTGGTTTCATTATGTCCCAGAACAAGGATGAATAGTCACTACCAATTTTCCCAGGCACCATCAAGAATGTTACCAGGAAGCCAGTCTCGGTGGCTCAGTCTGTAATCCCACGCCTTTGGGAGGCTGAGGTGAGTGGATTGCCTGACCCCGCGGGTTCCAGACCCGCCTGGGCAGCGAGACCTCATCT
>NW_007258146.1:491899-536083 GCF_000164805.1 Carlito syrichta | reverse complement strand
CCCAGGCGGGTCTCGAACCCACGGGCTCAGGCAATCCACTCACCTCAGCCTCCCAAAGGCGTGGGATTACAGGCTGAGTCACCAAGCCCGGCTCAAATAACTTTCAAAAATTAGCCAGGCATGGTAGTGTATGTCTACGGTCCTAGCTATTGGGGAGGATGAGCTGGAAAGCTTGCTTGAGCCCAGCAGTTCAAGGCTATGATCATACCACTAGTCTAGCCTGGGCAACAGAGCAAGACCCTATCTCTTAAAAAAAGTTAATTTTTTCTTCAAAGCATATTTTCTTAGTATAGTCATGTCTATACTAAAATTTCAGTCTTTTTTTTTTTTTTTTTTTTGAGTTGAAATCTCAGTTGCCCAGGTTGGAGTGCAGTGGTGGCACCCTCAACCTGCTGGGCTCAGGTGATCCTTCTGCCTCAACTTTCCAAGAAGCTGGAACTACAGGAACGCACCACCACTCCCAGCTAATTTTTTATTTATTGTAAAGATGAGGTCTCGCCAAGTTGCCCAAGCTGGTCTCAAACCCGTGGGCTCAGGCAATTTGCTCATCCCAGCCTCCCAAAATACTGGGATTATAGGCATGAGCCACCACACCTGCCAATTTCAGTCTTTTCAAAGAACTAAATATATAATTATGAATCATGTTGATAATGTGTGCTAGATAAGTAGTACATGCCATTCTTTTAGAACTACAATTTGTGTGTGTGTGTGAACAAGTTACTTTTCCAGGTATTCATGCCACAATACAATCAGAATTTTTTTTCCCCTTTGACTACAACACATGCTACCAAGTTATATAGACCAACGGACTCAATTCCCACAAGATCTTGAACAATAAGAATATGCTACTACCAATATTGAAATCCCATCTGTAAAATGACAGTTAAAGACTAAGCAGCCAGGCACAGTGACTCACATCTATAATCCTAGCACTTTGGGAGGCCAAGGCAGGACTACTAGATCTCAGGAGTTTGAAACCAGCCTAGGCAACACAGTGAGACCTCATCTCTACAAAAAGTAAAAAAAATTAGCCTGGTGTGGTGGTACGTGCCTATGTGGTTACAGCTACTTGGGAGACTGAGTTGGAAGGACTGCTTGAGTTTGAGGCTGTGGTGAGCTGTGAGCTTGCCACTGCACGCCTAGGTGACAGAGTAAGACCCCAACTCAAAAAAAAAAAAAAAAAAAAAAAGACTAAGGACTAATTTGAAGACACAGTACACATAAACAACAATCAGATGAGTGTTTTATCATTAACATTTATTGATGGGATGGATAAATACAGATTGAGAAACATACTTGACAGCAAGATATCAAACTGATAGCCAGACTATAAAATGTATATATCCTTTTTAATTTTTTTTTAAATTTTCTGTATTTTTTTTACAAAGAGCCCTTACTACAATGGTCACTTACATCCTATCATTCACATTAACAGCAGTAGAGAGATCCCAGGGGCAGCATCCAGAACCGAGGCACCCCAAGGAGGACAGAGGCAACGGCAGAATAATATGCTGAGAAAGGACTCTTAAGAGCACTACAAAGAAACAAAAATCTCACCACAAAATTGTACCTGAGTGACATAGATTGGTATGTTTACTTTTTTTTCCTCTTTGCTCTTTGGTAAGAAAACGGACAGTTTTAGGTATGTGAAGTAGGGTGGGAAAAAGGTCAGTTTCAAATTCAGAAAACTAAGTTAACATTAAGTTAGGCTGCTGCATTATTTTCTTTGGGTGCTTAAGCCAGGCAGCACTTCCACTTTGTAATTAATTCCATTATGATCAATAAGTAATCAGCTTGTTCCTCAGCTTCAAAGAGTTTCTGATTACCTGATGAAGGACATACTTGCTCTGGCTTCAATTAGCATGCTGTCAAGCATCCCTCTCCATGCTTAACATGGCAACACAAAACCCAAGAATCTTTCTTTTCATTCAACCATGAATACACACTCATAGAGAGGAAGAGTAGATACTGCTTTAAACATTCTTTATCTCCTTTTTCCAATGCCAAGTTCTTATTACACACTTCAGAAACATTAAGATGGGGAGTTCTCCCCCTTAAAAAATAATTGTCATTCCAGACCACTCGATCAGGTAGGATTTACAGTACCGTGCGTGTTTCAAACTCACATCCACAGAGGGATAAAAAGACAAAACTTGACAGTGTGGTACAACATGAACACTTACTAAACCATCAGGAGCAAACACTCAGTTAAAAGCTGGGTGTTAACAAGCAGCAACTCAAGATATTTGGGGAGGTATCAAAGTCACTGAAAGCTTAGTGGAACCGCAGAGGGCTATTTCTCACCATCTGATGAGTTGCATAGACTGCTTAAATTCTCCCAAGCCTAGAAGAATAATATTTGTATTCCAACTTCAAGATGTTCTAGAGTCTCTCTTTACTAGCATAAGTATCAAAATAATTCATCAACAAAAGAAAAGAATTTAAAATATTAATCAGTTCCCAAAATAACGGAAACACAAATGTTTAAAATCCAACCATACTGGGATAGATCGGGCCCCTCTATAATTGCCTGTGTCCAGAAGCTAGGTATGAGGAGTATACATTTCAATACAGGGAATTAGGGAGCAGAGGCTTAAGAAAACCGGCATTTATGTTACCATGATTTTATTTCTATGTCCCAAATCAATACTGTTTGCAACTGGAGAGTTAAAATTTTTTCTCTCAATACTGGTGAAGCCAACAATACAGAACTATGTAGCATATACACTAAATCAAAACACTAAAATCATTTTTAAAAAAGAAAAAGGAAGTTGAGGGTCTCTGATATTGAAACACATTGATTCATGAGTGGAAGACTAGACTAACACCTAAATATTTTCTAAACCCAAAAAGTACAACTGATACTTCAGAAGACCAATTTGGCTTTAGATTTAATGCTTCACTTTAGTTCCGCTAACAGTAACACAGGTATCTGATTAAAAGCCCTAAGGACAATCCACAGGTATTTGTTTTTGCCAACATAAGAGGTAAGCAAATGTTAGGAATGAACTTTACACAATAGGCTCCAGGCCCATTTACCACCGTCACTTATCCTTGACAGTCTAGGTTATAAGAAAAAGCCATGTTTACTAGACAAACTTGGAATATATAATTCCCATTTCTCACCCTTTCAAAGTGTGAGGACAGACAAGACACACACAGCTCAGAAACCACACGACCCTTAAAAACCTGATCAAGCTTGTGGACTTTGGACAAAACACATGCTAGCTGACAGGTACATCTGCTAACCCAAAAACAATGGAGCAGCTTCATGCAGAGCCCATAAGGACGTTCATGACATACGCAGATCTAAAAGTGGACACAGCAAGTATCTTAAGACAGTACCAGGAGGCAATACTATAGAAAGGTCTCTGACCTATATCAACAACGATCTACTAGTGCAAATGCCAGACTACAAAGCATAAAACAGTTTTTAGACCCTAGTAAGCATTTTTTTTTCTAGTTCACTCCTGACCAAGTTCAAAGGAACTTAACTACAGTATGGCTATGGAGAACTGCTATGAGGCCAAGGGGGTATAAGCCTCTGTGGTGAAGGAGTGCATGTGATTAGAAAATATCTGTCATAAATAAAAGCTGGAAAAGACATTTTTCACAATCAAATCAGTGATCATCAATTCCACAAAGATACAGATGCAAACTAAACAGCACATTCCCTTTTGGAAAAGTTAGGAAGGGAAACAGACTCCACCAAACAAAATCTAAATAAACAGGCTAAACTTAGTAAATACAACCACACATTTATCACTTATCCAATATAACACAGAAAATATCAAGAAGAGGAAGATGGCATCTATAAAAGTGAAGAGGCATTCTAAGTCAAGAAGTATTATTCGTTTACAGGTCAGCAGAGAGATCTTTTATTTTACCCAGCACTCTAGACAGTTTAAATATGTAGAGATATAGAACATATATTCACCTTCAGATAAGGTTTACTCATTCCTGCAAACTCCCTTATATATTAGGCCACTGCATCATCAATTCCAACTGCCTCAGTTTTCTTCTCAACCTGTTCCTGGCAAGCAGCAGCACATGTACAATTCCTGTCTTCCTATGATTTCCAAATGAAAAGTACTCAACTTCCTCCCTAAATACGTGGCACAAAGGAATCTGCATTAAAATCAAGAAGATAAACTCAAGTTTGCACCATCTTTTCCAGAAAAAAAAAAAATGCCAAGATCAAAGAATATCCCATGATCTGTGACTAGGTGGTTTTCAGTTAAACAGCTGACTCAGAATTCTTTCCAGTCAAGATTTCTTTCCTCATCAAAAATGTTCACTCCCAATATCTCAAATTAAGCCCCCATAAAAAAAGGATTCCGGACCTGTTTTTTTTTAAAGAACTCTTAGAAATCCCATTAAGAACCTCTGTCTAAGACAGAATCTAAAGCCACAAAAGATGAACAACCTAAATAGTATCTGTTGGCAAGGCTTGATCACTCTCATGGCACCAGTACTATTTAAGTCCACAAGCTCCAACCTCAAGACACATAGGCTGTAAACACTTCAGGATGCAGCTGTTTCCCTTCAGATATACAGATAAAAAGCAAGTCTTACATTTATAATGTAATTTAAGATACAATGTCCTACAATTCCAAATCACA
Source organism: Carlito syrichta (assembly GCF_000164805.1). Taxonomy (NCBI): domain Eukaryota; kingdom Metazoa; phylum Chordata; class Mammalia; order Primates; family Tarsiidae; genus Carlito; species Carlito syrichta. The sequence goes on along the minus strand of NW_007258146.1, from coordinate 531,461 downwards.
ACTTCATTGTTTTCAGTATCCTCTAGCTTCTCCCAGAATGATCTTCCCATAAGGTTTGGGCTTTGACAGGTAGGCTATATACAGCACATCCCCCATTCCTCAGAGACCCTGAGACTGCTCTCAGTTGAACAATTTCCCAAAGCCCAACTTGGAAAAAAAGACACACCCAATTCTGTAGGGCAGAAGCTGGCCTTGCTCACCAACCCTGCCTCCTCAACCCCACTTCTGTTCTGCATGAAAACGAAAAAAGTGCATAAAAAGGAAGTTTTCATAATGGAGTTAAAAGTCAGGTTATTGGTTGCATTTGCCCAAACTAGAAATTAGAGGGCTACTACACAATTATAACATAAAGGGAAAAATACCATGTCAAATACATGATTCTTCCTTTATGTTCCCAAGGCCAATATGTTCTCTCAAGAAGACTATTGGGAAGTAAAAATGGTTAAGTGCCAGGGAGGGAAAGATAAAACATGATTTTTAAACATACACACCCAACTTACATACACACTAAAAAATCTCAACACTTCAAGTGGCCTGAGCCTATTTTTTAACTCTTGGCCAAAAACTTACCCTCCCACCCACCCTGCACACATTCCCACCCTCCAGTCCCATCTCCTAGGAGTCACTGCTATGTATTTCATACACACAGCAAAATCCCTATACCCTCCCCAATTATATAAAAAACTAAACAGATAACTTACTTTCTTTAAATTATTTTTTAAAAGTCTCTTAAAAGATTTTGACGTTTAAATACTTCCTCTCTTCTGATATATTAAACACCAAAAGGATCCACAATTGTTCAATAAAACAAACCCTCCTGTTTCAGTTCAGGTAAGAAGAGGGAAGATATCAACTCCAATCAACCTAATTAGAAGGTGGAGAGGCCAAGAATGGAGAAAGTGTTCCTAATCCTTCACAGCTTCAACAATTCCCACCTCTCTAATACCAATAAAAACTGTAAGAAAATAGTTAAATGTGTGAGGCAGCAGATATAATAACCAAGGCCCTCTACCACCCTCCCACCTACATTTCAGTATCAATTTATTCCCTAGTCCAAGATGACATATTTCATAAGGGAATTTTCTTAGTCCAGTATCAGTAGTCAAAAAAAAAAAAAAAACTTGTGTTTTTTAAAGAAGTTTTTTTCTCTTCTTTTTCTTTACTTAGGAAGGGGTGGAAGTGGTGGAGGAGGTTCTGATGGCAGAGGTGGTGGCCGGGGTTTATCTGTATTGCCAGATCTGGAAGAGATTCCACCAGCTCTCGGATTCAAATATTCACCATAAGAATGAACAAATTCAAATGCAGGGGGCTGAGCAGGCTGAACACCCTGGGCACTGAGCAGGGAGTGAAGCATATTCACAGTATCTTGATAGTCTATCGTCTGGGTTGTATTGTGACCATTGGCCCCACTGGGTCCTTTATCCAGTTTCATATGAGGAACTCGAGTTTTACAGCTGGGCTGTGAAAAGGGAAGGCCACTTGTGTCTGAGCTATGTCCAGGCAACTGGGCCATCGTAGGAAGTGGAGGAAAGGGGAAATTTATGGAAGAGGATTTAGTATTCTTGGCAATCTTGGCTGGATGATCAAACATTGCCCCTCCAGTCTCTTCAGCAGGCCCCCTTTTGCGAGTAGAACTGGAAGATGAGAAAGAACTAGACAAGTTATGAGTTTTATGTGCTAAGGTGCTTGTCTGGCTGCTGTGTTTTGGATCACCTGGTCGTTTATTCCCAGTACCAACTGGAAGCTGTGAGTGAGAGTGCTTATGTGAGTGGTGATTATGATGATGATGATGATTGGATGGGTGTGTCTTATGCTTTTCTTTGTGCTCTCGGCTCTTTGTAACACTGTCTTCTACAGAATTGTGCTTGTCACCTGCAGTGTGAACTTTAATGCGCATTTTTATCTCCTCTGGTTTTGAAGAGGCAGATTTATCTCCACCTGCCACCGGAAGTCTCATTTTGAGAGTTGTTTTGTCACCCTTTTCCAGAAAAGACCGCTCAGGGTTTTCTGAGCCCTCTAGAGGCATTTTCAGAATGACTGAAGAATGGCTATCATGGTGAGACAGGAGATTCTGGGCAGCATATGCATACTGTGACTTCACATTAGCCTCCATGTTCTCCAGTTGTCTCTTCTGAGCAGCTAACTCTTCTGCGTGCTTTGCACGGTATTCTTTCAGTGACACTTTAGCTGATGGCACACTCTTACTCTGCTTCTGGGAAATAAATGCATTTGAACTATCCTGTTTCAAGGAATGATCAGCTCCTATAAGTGCTAAATTCTCACTAGTCCGATGACCCTGAGCAGGTTCTAGTTTAAAAGGAGGTTGGGAGGACAGCCAACGCTCACCCTGCAACATCTCCACACTGGTTAAGTTGCTGGATGACTCTTCAGAGACTGGAAGGGAAGGCACCGTACTCGTGGTATTAGAAGTTGACATGCTCATTAAACCTGCAATAGTCGTGTCTGAAGAGCTCTGGGAAATCATATTGAGGATTGTCTGTTCTGAAGTGTTTTCATCTGCTCCCCGGTCATCTGCTTTTGTTTTCCTGGCAGCCTGGCATGCCTAGAATGAAGCAAATAACATCCCTTCACTTCAGGTAATTTATTAAATGTTAAAACACATGAGGAGATTGTACTTGCTGCAACACTGGAAGTTCTAGATAGGTCACAAAGCAGGAGGCTACCCTAACATGAAAACCAATAAACATTACCATCAGAAGAATATTTTAAAGTTTTGATTAAGATTCATAGCAATTTATACAAGTGTTACAAAGTAATAACAAAGAATCTGTGCTTATCTAAAAATCATTCATAAATATCTATGCCTTCTTATGACCACTTATGATTGTAGTTAGTCTATGACCAAATTCTAGAAATTTTGGTGAGTTTTTATACAAAAGTAAAATATATGTGCTTTCAAATCTACTTTGAAATCTAGGTTTCTAAGAGGTAAACTCCTTTTCTACAACCCGCTCAATTCAGGAGAATCAAGTTAAGGATTTATGAGAAAACAAGGGAAACTTTTTTTTTTTTTTTTGAGTTGGAGTCTCACTCTGTCACCCAAACTGGAGTGCAGTGGCCACACCCAGCCACCACAGCCTCGACCTGCTGGGCTCCAGCGATCCTTCCGCCTTAGCCTTCCAAGTAGCTGGAACTACAGGCACACGCTACCACACCCGGCTAATTTTTTTTTTTTTTTTTTTTTTTTTTTTGAATTGGAGTCTCACTCTGTCGCCCAAACTGGAGTGCAGTGGCCGCTCCCGGCCACCGCAGCCTCGACCTGCTGGACTCCGGCGATCCTTCCGCCTCAGCCTTCCAAGTAGCCGGAATTACAGGCATGCGCTACCACGCCCGGCTGATTTTTTTTGATTTATTGTAAAAATGAGGTCTCGCTGCCCAGGCGGGTCTCGAACCCGCGGGCTCAGGCATCCACTCACCTCAGCCTCCCAAAGGCGCGGGATTACAGGCTGAGCCACCAAGCCCAGCTAATTTTTTTTTTTTTTTTTTTTTTTTTAATTTATTGTAAAGATGAGGTCTCGCCAAGTTGCCCAGGTGGGTCTTGAACCCGCGGGCTCAGGCAATCCACTCACCTCAGCCTCCCAAAGTGCGGGATTACAGGCTGAGCCACCGAGCCCAGCTCAATTCTGGTATATTTACTGGTGCAGTCAAAAGAAGAAACTGATTTTGTTACACAAGCAATGATTCTTACCCTCCAATTTCGAATGCGCTTGAGCCTGTTTGGAGTTTTTTCCAGAATCTGTAGAAATTCATGCGTCAGTTCTACAAATAAAACAGAACATTCAAGAAAGACTCAGAGAGACAGAAGTAATGAAACAAGAATAACCTCAACTAACTCACTATGTTCATCTGAATCATATCACCTCTGGCCAGATATGTGACAGATCAAGAGCAAGTGTTTTTCAAGGTCCCTTACTCTAAAACTTACCATCTAAAAGTTCCAAGGTCACAGTGGCGTCAACATACTCCCACCAGTGCTTCCCGTCAGTTGATACTGGGATCTCCCAGTTGGACCACTTGCAAGCCAGATGAATGCAGACACAGGCCACCACAGGAGGTGTGTACTGCAGGCTAAATGTGGTCAAATGCAGGCTGACATCAGAGGGAAGGAAACAGAGAGTGTCATGAGCTCTCAATTCTCAACCCAATGCTAAAACTCTCCATTATTTAAAAAATTTTTAAAAACACAGGAGAGCCAGAAGGGTAAGAAATATCCAGTGCTCTGATCCAGCACTCAACATAATAAGTTCTTATTAACCCACCTGTTTAGGTAACAACATTTTGCAATTTCTTGACTACACATCATTCAATTCATACACTGACCAGAGTCAAAAAAGAAAAAGAAAAGGCTAGGAACTCAAGTTGTTTTGTTTTTTTGGTTGAAGTCTCACTCTGTCACCCAGGCTAGAGGGCAGTGATACACTCATAGCCACTGCAGCCTCGGCCTGCTGGGCTCAAATGATCCTTCCACCTCAGCCTTCCAAATAGCTGGAACTACAGGCATGCGCCACCATGCCCAGCTAATTTTTTCATTTATTGTAGAGATGAGATCTCACCAAGTTGCCCTGGCTGGTCTTGAACCCATAGGCTCAGGCAATCCTCTCACTTCCGCCTCCCAAAGTGCTGGGATTATAGGTGTGAGCCACCCCACCTGGACCTCAAGTTTTTTTAGACATTGACTTCTGGACAGTATGCAAGCCCAGAAGTCAATGTTTATTACTCATTATCCTGAGACTAAGCTCAGATCTTAAGAAACATTTTAAGCTTTTTAGCCTGTATAATCCCTAAATCAAACACTTAAGGAAATACCCTAAAATTTATCTTGTCTCTTGCAATCACAGTTCTGGTCTATTTAAAATAATAAATGAGGACAGGGCACAATGGCTCACGCCTGTAATCCCAGCACTTAGGGAAGCTAAGACAGGAAGGTTGCTGGAGCCCAGGAATTCAAGAACAGTCTTAGTAACATAGCAATATGTCATCTATACAAAAAAAAAAAATTTTTTTTTTTTGAGATGGAGTCTCACTCTGTCGCCCAGATTGGAGTGCAGTGGCTGCTCCCAGTCACCACAGCCTCGACCTGCTGGGCTCCGGCGATCCTTCCGCCTCAGCCTTCCGAGTAGCCGGAATTACAGGCGTGCGCTACCACGCCCGGCTAATTTTCTTTTTGATTTTATTGTAGAGATGAGGTCTCGCCTGCCCAGGCGGGTCTCGAACCCGCAGGCTCAGGCAATCCACTCACCTCAGCCTCCCAAAGGCACGGGATTACAGGCTGAGCCACCGAGCCCGGCTCAAAAAAAATTTTTTAATTAGCCATGTGTAGTGGTATGTGCTTGTAGACCCAGCTACTCAGGAGGCTGAGGCAGAAAGATCACCTGAGCCCAAGAGGTTGAGGCTGTGGTGATCCTTAATTGCACCACTGCACTCCAGCTTGGGCAACAGAGTGAGACCCTCCCAACTCAAAAACATTAATAAAATAATAAATAATCATTCTCTCAAGTATAAGCTTGATTGGTGGTTTATTTTAAAAATTTCTCATATCGGGTTATAAAAATGAACTTCTTAACCCTGACAGTTATTAAGAGTATCTATCTTTGGTGTCTACAAACAAGCAATTTTGAGGATCAGAGATGAGAGCAAATAAATCATTTAGTAATACAAGTTAAGTACTACTAATTTTTTTTGAGTTAGAGTTTCACTCTGTTGCCCAGGCTAGAATGTAGTGGCACAAGTCATGGTCACCACAGCCTCAACCTGCTGGGCTCAGGTGATCCCACTGCTTCAACCTTCCAAGTAGCTGGAACTACAGGCATGCACCACCATGCCCAGCTAATTTTTAAAATTTATTTATTGTAGAGATGAGGTCTCACCATATTGCCAGGCTAATTTTGAAGATACAGGCTCAGGCAATCCTCTTGCCTCACCCTCCTAAAGTACAGGGATTACAGGTGTGTGCCCCTACACCCAGCTATTTTTTTTAAAAGGTGGCCAGGTAAGGTAGCTCACACCTATAATCCCAGCACTTTGGGAAGTAAAGGTGGGAGGATCACTTGAGTCCAGGAGTTCAAACCAGCCTGGATAACATAACAAAACACTTAAAAATTAGCTGGGTGTGGTAGCAAGCACCTGTAGTCCCAGCAACTTGGAAGGCTGAGGTGGGAAGATCACCTGAGCTCAGGAGTTCAAGCCTACAGTGAACAATGGTTACATCACTACTCCACCCTGGTGACAGAGCAAAACCCTGACTCCAATAAATGGAAGAAGAAAAAGTATTGAAACTCTTTACACACCGAAGAGCCCATTTGTCTGGAAGTAGGAAAAAGAAAAAGGAGTCTTATTATTATTATAATTTTGAGTCAGAGTCTCACTCTGTCATCCAGGCTGGAGTGCAGTGGCACACTCACGGCCACTGCAGTCTCAACCTGCTGGGGCTCAGATGATCCTTCCACCTCAGCCTCCCAAGTAGCTGGAACCACAGGCATGTGCCACCATGCCCAGCTAATTTTTTTTCTTTTTTGAGTTGGAGTCTCACTCTGTCACCCAGGCTAGAGCACAGTGGCATGCCCAGGGCCACCACAGACTTGACCTGCTGGGCTCAGGTGATCCTTCCAAGTAGCTGGAACTACAGGTGTACGCCACCATGGCCGGCTAATTTCGTTTTTTATTTATTGTAGAGACAAGGCCTCGCCATGTTGCCGAGGCTGGTCTCAAACTCCTGGGCTCCAGCAATCCTCTTGCCTTCACCTCCCAAAGAGCTGGGATTACAGGCATGAGCCACCGTGCCCAGCGAAAAAGGAGTCTTTTAAAATGTCATAATTATTTTAGAATCTTCCAAATTAGATTTTCAATAACTATCAATGAGCCCCTTAAGTTTACCTTAACTTTCAGAATTATGCTGTTACGTATTTTAAAGCAAATAATATGCAGAATTTAGTAGTCTATCAAAAGAATTTTAATTTACTACATCATCTTACAAAATTAAAAAGTACCATGAAAATTTAAAGTACAACATGAAAACTGCAGGAAATTCAACATTCACGAGAAAATTGTCTATAACACATTATATCAAAGATAATTTCCATGCCTGGGTCTTTAAGTTCTAGTTTACTAAGTCATTGTATACATCCCTTAAAAGGTAACAATTTCAACCCTAGTAAAGACTTATACCAAAAATAAAAGGGAGGAAATATATATATATATATAAACCTGTTGGTTGCCATGAAGTAAGAAGTCTGTGCTAAATCCTTGCTTGCTGAAAAAGAAAAAAAAAAAACAGTGGGGAAGGGAAAAAAGGTATTAAATGAGGCAGACACAGTCTCTGACCACTTGATGTTTACATTCTACCAAAGGAGACAGATCAATCACTTTTAATTTTAATATTAATAATTATGCTCCCTACAGACCTAGGTACTCAAACTTTATTCTGCATACCAGATTATCTGGGGTGCTTGTTTAAAATGCAATTCCTGGACCTGCTCCCTAAAATTTGATTCAGTATGTTTGGAGAAGGCCACAAGCATTTTAAACAAGTAGCCCAGAGATTCTGGTATAAGAATTCACTGTGAAATGCTACACTAGAGGATGAATTAAGATAATCTGAAAGCAAAATCTGAAAGCAAGATCAGAATCCAGAAAATCTTAATGTATTGAGAAAAGTGATTTTTGCTAATAAAAAAGTTTTTAATTAAGTAGGCTGTGATTCAATCCCCAAATAATCAAATAACAAATTATTTAATGAAAAATCATATTCCTCCTTCAAAAACAAACTACTCTGGATGACAAAGCAAATTTTTATCACCCTTAGAACATAGTCTTTCCAATATTACCTATATCCATCTCTAACCTTACCCTTGCTCAGTATAAACATTTTAATACTTTTTGTTCATTTTTATTTTTATTTATTTTTATATGAGTTGGAGTCTCACTCTGTCACCCAGACTGGAGTGCAGTGGCCGCTCCCAGCTACTGCAGTCTCGAGCTACTGGGCTCCAGCGATCCTTCCACCTCAGCCTTCCAAGTAGCTGGAACTACAGGCGCATGCTACCACGCCCAGCTAATTTTTGATTTATTGTAGAGATGAGGTCTCGCCAAGTTGCCCAGGCGGGTCTCGAACCCATGGACTCAGGCAATCCACTAACCTCAGCCTCCCAAAGCGTGGGATTACAGGCTGAGCCACTGAGCCCGGCTCTTTTTGTTCATTTTTAATAGGAGTCATACTCTTGTTGCCCAGGCAGGAGTGCAGTGGCACACTCATGACCACTGCAGCCCCAACCTACTGGGCTTAGGTGATCCTTCCACCTCAGCCTTCCAAGTAGCTGGAAACACAGGAGTGCACCACCATGCCCGGCTAATTTTTTTTTATTTACTGTAGAGATGAGGTCTCACTAAGTTGCCCAGGCTGGACTCGAACCCCTGGACTCAAGCAATCCTCTCGCCTCTGCTGTCCAAAGTGCTGGAATTATAGGTACGAACCACCGTGCTCCGCAAAACTTTCAAGTATAAAATACTTGGGAGAACTTTGTAAATTTTCACATGAAACACACATTGGTAAAATGTAAAATAGGACCAATTATCAGTTTGGTCTAAAAAACTATGAAAGGCTCTTAAATGCACATAGGTGTCCAGATATTCTTGATACTACTACTTAAACCAAATAAGAAGAACTGAGAGTTTCATTTAATTATAACTACTATTGTTAAATTAGAATAAAAAGAAAAGTCCTGCTAAGGAATTGTCAGTTATGGAAAGTTCAAATTTAAATAAGATCACCTACTCCCACTAAGACGTCCTTAAAATTGCCCCCAGCTTTCACAAACATCCTCAAGAGGTCAAATCTCTTTAACAGGAGATTTTCTAAAAACATTATTAATTACAAGAACACAACAGAAAAACTCCAAGTCAGAACCACTTATTTTTATTTAAGTCAAACAGGCCTTTCAATTTCACTTTTGGACAAAGCAGATGTGTTCTGTATCTGTTCAAAGCAAACCACAGTCTCTAAATGTTGAAATAATTTAAGATAGTCATCTCAAGTTGGGATTCCTTACCTCGAACAAGTTGAGTGCACTTTACAACATGTGTATGTGGGTGATCAATTGTTAGCTCAAAGCCTTAAAAGAAAAAAGTAACAGGTTAAAAAGCTAAAGCTACTCAAGATATTTTATACTTCCTTAATCTGAGTCATCATTACAGGCCTCCCTCATTTTCCTCTTCCAAAACTGCTTTTCAGAGGCTAAGAGTTACACAAAAAATGCAGCATACTCTTCTCTAAGATGCATTATCTCTAAAGTTGCTTAAATGTTGAGCTGAAGAGTACCACTAAGATCGAAACCACTGAAAAATATATAACACTTTTTTAGGGACTACAAAATGTAAGGTTGGATACAGTCACTCAAGTGATGACTATCTTTCTAAAGCTTAACTTTGAAAAAATCCTTTAGAAACCTATCCCTCTTTTATCTTGATTTTTTTCCTTTTCATCATCCAGTTAAAATAGATACTGATTACTTTATTCAACCCCAAATAGTCTTTACCAAAATTACTTAAGGAGGATCAATATGTCTATAAAAATTATCTTTTTTTGAGTTGGAGTCTCACTCTGTCACCCAGACTGGAATGCAGTGGCCACTCCTGGCCATCACAGCCTCGACCTGCTGGGCTCCAGAGATCCTTCCACCTCAGCCTTCCAAGTAGCTGGAACTATAGGCAGGCACTACCACGCCCAGCTAATTTTTGATTTTATTGTAGAGATGAGGTCTCACCAAGTTGCCCAGGTGGGTCTCGAACCCGCGGGCTCAGGCAATCCACTCACCTCAGCCTCCAAAAGTGCTGGGATTACAGGCTGAGCCACCGAGCCCGGCTATCTTTTTTTTTTTGAGTTGAAGTTTCACTCTGTCGCCCAGACTGGAGTGCAGTGGCCACTCCCGGCCACTGCAGCCTCAACCTGCTGGGCTCCAGCGATCCTTCTGCCTCAGCCTTCTGAGTAGCCGGAATTTCAGGCATGCGCTACCATGCCTGGCTGATTTTTTGATTTATTGTAGAGATGAGGTCTCGCCAAGTTGTCCAGGCGGGTCTCGAACCCGCAGGCTCAGGCAATCCACTCACCTCAGCCTCCCAAAGCACGGGATTACAGGCTTTGGGAAAATTATCTTTGAATAAGTTGCCCTGAGTATACTGTGTAAGTAAAATTTTCCAGATACAACAAATTCTATTGAGAAGTTTAAATGATGTAAATTATTCTAAAAGGATAACTGATTTCACTGAATTAGTTCTCACTGGTTTCCACATTAAAATATTAATAAGAAATATTATCCCCTGAAATACATTTACCTTGAAGATAATTTTTAAAAGTTAACTACAGCCGGGCACGGTGGCTCACGCAGGTAATCCCAGCACTTTGGGAGGTAAAGGTAAGGAATGCCAGAGCCCAGGGGTTTGAGACGAGCCTGGGCAACTTAGCGAGACCTCATCTCTACAATAAATCAAAAATTAGCTGGGTGTGGTGGCATATGCCTGTGGTTCCAGCTAATTGGAAGGCTAAGGTGGAAGGATCACCTGAGCCAAGCAGGTCAAGGCTGCAGTGGCCATGAGCATGCCACTGCACTCTAGCCTTGGTGACAGTGAGATTCCAATCCCAAAACAAAAAAACAAACAAAAAAAGTTAACTAAAAGAAATTAACCTCAGAGATGAACTCTGAAGAACTCATCATGTGTATATATGTGCAAAAAATATATAGCTATACCAATAACTTTTAAAAAAGAACTCATGAAATCCTATCATACCTAGAAGAGAAAAATGATAGCCCAAAACAGTAAGAAAAAAACCCATATTTTCATATTTTCTAAGTTTTTATGGGCCCAGCATGCTTCCACTGCATAACTCTGCTAGCTTTTATTTTCTAAGTTTTTACAAGTAGTCCATCTGATGAAAGTAACAGATAATCAAAGAACATCATCAGAGTTGTTCATGGAGCCACTATAGCTTGAGTTCCCCGCTTCCATTCTGCTGTTCCAAACCCTGGTTACCAATTTTAAAAACAAATACTGTTCTATAAATACAATGACAGACAGACCATAAATCCATTGAAGGAAAAAAGTTCTTTAGGTAGTTCTTACCATCTATGGGTTAAAAACCGCCAAACCTTCAAAAGCAAATCATGAATGGGGAAAAAAAAATCCACTGTTATTTCAAAGGTCAGCTGTACTACCGTCATTCTCTCTAAATTATGCCAGGGTTCAACTCAGAGATCTACAACATCTATAAGCCAGAAATGGAGGAACACTGCAAAAATCTTCACAAGGGAATTTTCTTCCTAGTTCCTATTTGGCAAATTTAAAAATCACATGATTATATTGCATAATTTTTTTAATGTTTTAAAGGAAAATAAACTTACCTAAAGTCTGCAAAATTATGCTTTCTAAAATTACCAGGTCTTGAACTTGTTGCAGGTAAGCCTAAAAATGAGAAGACAGAGAAATTATTCCTTACAAAGACACATAAAGTGTATATATGTAGTATATATACATCGAGAGACCTAAATATATATATAAAGTATAGTATATACATAAAAACAACATTTTATCCATATATGGCTACAGAAAAAGCACCCAAAACTTTGGCTCATTTTCAGACTGACTAATATTTCAGATTTTAAAGCTCATGTGGTTTAGGAATAAAAAAATTTTAAATATATCTTTTTTCCAGTATCACCGAAATACATTTACAGAACCTTTCTACGGTACTGTAGGCATTTAACTGACATAAACAATTTGACTCCTGTTAAACCTTCTCCTAGGCTAGGTTTCTTTTTTTTTTGAGTTGGAGTCTCACTCTGTCACCCAGATTGGAGTGCAGCGGCCACTCCCGGCCACCGCGGCCTCGACCTACTGGACTCCAGCGATCCTTCCGCCTCAACCTTCCAAGCAGCTGGAACTACAGGCGCATGCATGGTACCACACCCGGCTAACTTTTGATTTATTGTAGAGATGAGGTCTTGCCAAGTTGCCCAGGCGGGTCTCAAACCCGCGGGCTCAAGCAATTCACTCACCTCAGCCTCCCAAAGGCGCAGGATTACAGGCTGAGCCACTGAGCCTGGCTCTATGCTAGATTTCTAAAAATTTACAGAATAGTTCAAAGGAAAAGGCATTAAGAAAATTCTCTCAGGCTGGGCTCAGTGGCTCAGCCTGTAATCCCAGCACTTTGGGAGGCAGAGACAAGTGAACTGCCTGAGCCTGCGGGTTTGAGACCAGCCCAGGCACCTTAGCGAGACCTCATCTCTACAATAAAATCAAAAAATCGGCCAGATATGGCAGCGCGTGCCTGTAGTTCCAGCTATTTGGAAGGCTGAGGTGGAAGGATCACTGAAGCCAAGTAGGTTGAAGCTGAAGTGGCTATGAGTGTGCCACTGCACTCTAGCCTGGGCAACAGAGACTCCAACTTACAAAAAAAAAAGAAAGAAATAAAAAATTATCTCCAAGATTTGTGTTAGCCAAAACTACAGCCACTAGTCACATGTAGCTACTGATCACTTGAACTGTAGCTAGTTTAAATTAAAATGTGCTATAACCTGGCCTGGTGCAGTGACTCACACCTATAATCCCAGCACTTTGGGCAGCCAAAGTAAGAGGATTGCCTGAGCCCATGGGGTCAAGACCAGCCTGGGCAACTTGGCGAGACTTCATCTCTACAATAAATCAAAAAAATTTAGCCAGGCACAGTGGCACATGTCTGTAGTTCCACCTACTTGGAAGCCTGAAGCAGAAGGATCACTTGAGTCCAGCAGGTCAAGGCTGTGGTGGCTGTTAAGTGTGCCGCCTGCACTCCATCTAGGCTGGGTGACAGAGTGACTCCCAATCAAAAAAAAAAAGTGCTATAACTGTAAAATATACTGGATTTTGAAGTATGTTAAAAAGTAATGTAAAATATCTCATTAATAACTTTTAAAAATTGATTATGTGCTACAAATGACAATATTTGAGATATATTAAATAAAATTATTAATTTCTTTTTTATTTGGATTTTTTAATACATGTTAATGAAAAGCTTAAAATTTTAAATTATATATGCGGCTCCCACTATATGTCTATTGGACAGCACTGGTCTAGAACTCTAGGAGAGAAAGACCTTGGTTAGGAGTCAAAACACCTAAATTATAGTAAACTTTCCACTTAACTTTATGATTTGAATAAGCTGATGAGGATTTAAAAAACTATGCTAGTTCTCCTTTGCATATAGTGAAACATATCTACACTCGGCTAATTTTTTTTTTTTTTTTTTTTTTTTGAGTTGGAGTCTCACTCTGTCACCCAGACTGGAGTGCAGTGGCCACTCCCGGCCACCGCAGCCTCGACCTGCTGGGCTCCGGCGATCCCTCCGCCTCAGCCTCCCAAAGTGCTGGGATTTCAGGCTGAGCCACCGAGCCCGGCTTCGGCTAATTTTTGATTTATTGTAGAGACGAGGTCTCGCTAAGTTGCCCAGGCTGGTCTCGAACCCCTGGGCTCTGGCAATCCTCTTACCTCCACCTCCCAAACCAGTTCTGCGTCACAAGAACTGGAGAAGGAAAATAACTGGAAATTATGCTTTTGTTTTATTTTAACTCAATTCTATGAACCATTTACTAGTCTCAAACCTAAACAAAACCCAGAGCAATCATTCTTCAATAAGAGCTACTGAAGTGGCCCAAAGAAAAAATGAAGACAAGACACTGCTATGCAAACACTGTTCGGAAAAACTATTACTAAAAACAAAAACAATCCCTCCTACCCCTAAACAAAACCTTTTTCCAATATGATCAGAAGGAAACATACAATTCCACTTATCTATTTGATCAAGGATAACCCATGCATCTACTGTAAGAAACTTAAATGATCTAGTAACAGAAATCTATAATTTTTCTCTAAACACAAATGTCAGACCTCTCAACTCATCGCTGTCCAATCACTGACTTTTTTTTTGAGTTGGAATCTCACTCTGTCGCCCAGGTTGGAGTGCAGGCGCTGCTCCCGGCCACCGCAGCTTCGACCTGCTGGGCTCCGACGATCCTTCCGCCTCAGCCTTCCAGGTAGCCGGAACTACAGGCACGCGTTATGACGCCCGGCTAATTTTTTTGATTTAGGTAGAGATGAGGTCTCGCCAAGTTGCCCAGGCGGGTCTTGAACCCGCGGGCTCAGGCAATCCACTCACCTCAGCCTCCCAAAGGCGTGGGATTACAGGCTGAGCCACCGAGCCCAGCTCAATCACTGACTTTTAAAATCAGGAGAGTTTCCTTTCTTTAAGAGAAGTTCAAAAAGGATGGAAGAAAACAAAAAGTTGTGTATATGCACAGGATAAAGGTCTAGAAGAATATATTTCAAGCTATAGTCAGCATTACCCTCCTGTGAGAAAGGGAGATAAACTTTTACTTTAAATGTTTCCTTCTCAGCACTTTGGGAAGCCGAGATGAGAGAATTGCCTGAGCCCACAGATTCGAGACCAGCTTGGCAACTTGGCAAGACCTCATCTCTACAAAAAACAAAAAATTAGCTGGCCGTGGTGCACATGCCTGTAGTTCCAGCTACTTGGAAGGCTGAAGCAGGATAACCTGAGCCCAGGAGGTCAAGGCTGTGGTGGCTGTGAGTGTGCCACTGTAATCCAAGCCTGGGCGACAGAGACTCCAACACAAAAAATAAAAATAAAAAGCTTAAGTGTTTAGATTCTTTCATAATAACCATATATAATTTTTGTAAATTGTTTAAAAGTTAAAAAAAACCGGGCTGGGTGGCTCAGCCTGTAATCCCGGGCCTTTGGGAGGCTGAGATGAGTGGATTGCCTGAGCCCACGGGTTCCAGACCTGCCTGGGCAGGTGAGACTTCATCTCTACAATAAAATCAAAAAATTAACCGGGTGTGGTAGCACGCGCCTGTAATTCTAGCTACTCGGAAGGCTGAGGCGGAAGGATCGCCAGAGCCCAGCAGGTCAAGGCTGCGGTGGCCGGGAGCGGCCACTGCACTCCAGTCTGGGTGACAGAGTGAGACTCCAACTCAAAAAAAAAAAAAATAACTAGAGACAAGACTCATTTTTTTAAGGCTCCATAACAAAAATTTACATCTAAGAATAAAATGGAGCCGGGCTTGATGGCTCTGCCTGTAATTCAGCATCTTGGGAGGCTGAGGTGAGTGGATTGTCTGAGCCCGTGGGTTCGAGACCCGCTGGGCAACTTGGCGAGACCTCATCTCTACAATAAATCAAAAATTAGCCAGACGTGGTAGCATGCACCTGTAGTTCCAACTACTTGGAAGGCTGAGGCAGAAGGATCAGCAGGTCGAGGCTGCGGTGGCCAAGAGCGGCCACCGCACTCCAGTCTGGGAGACAGAGTGAGACTCCAACTCAAAAAAAAAAAAAAAAAAGAATAAAATAGGAAGATATTTAGGATGCAGTAAGTGAAAAAAACAGATACAAAAATATATCCACACATAGCTATTTAAAGAAAAGAAGCTAGAAATAAGTGCTTCACTTATTTATCTGTGCTTTCTTGGTCTAAAATACATTTAGTGACATATTTTCTTCTTCATTTTTCTATTTTTTCAAATTTTACTACAAGTACAATTAACTTTTACCTTAACATTTATTTTTCTTTTTGCTAAGAAAAAAACAAACACTAAAAGGTTTCTTTAACAGCCCCATTCAAACTTCAGTAAACTGAAGTTATAAAATTAAGTTACACCACAAATAAAGATCCAGGCATTCTTGAGTAGGGAAAATAAGAATAAAAGAAAAGCAAATGTGTAATTACTCTCCTACCTCACTCCGGGTATCAGGAAGTGATTCCTGAGGATGGAGACAAGCATGTGCTACCTTGATGACGTGCTCCAATTTTTTTGGCTGCTCCTCTACTTTTGCTGCTAGAAACAAGGCTGCTGGAGCCACAGACTGGATGGAGAGAAAAATAATATTTATTATGTGTTTCTAGATCAAGATAGATCTAGAGAAACTAAGTCTCAAATCAAGCTCTTTGCTTGTCTCAACTTCATCACTGCATGTTTAAGCTTTCCCCCTACTTACAGTATCTTTCTCTCTCCCATCCATTAACCTATATCCACTTCCAAACACAATCCTTCAACAAACTCTCACTAAAAGCTATCTAAGGTTGGGCACAATGGCTCACATCTGTAATTCCAGCACTTTGGGAATCCAAGGTGGGAGAACTGCTTGAGCCTAGCCTAAGCAATCTTACCTCTACAAAAAATACAATAATTAGCTAGCATGGCTAGTAGTCCCTGCTATTTGGGAAGTTGAGCAGTAAGGACTGCTTGAGCTGAAGAGGTCGAGGCTGAGAGGCTGCATTGAGCCATGATTGTACCACTACATTCCAGTCTGAGCAAAAAAAAAACTACCTATGGGAGAAGCTACTAGATGTAAACAGACAGGTTTTCCATTTATATATTTATTATTATTATTGTTTTTTGAGTTGGAGTCTCACTCTGTCTCCCAGACTGGAGTGCAGTGGCCGCTCTCGGCCACTGCAACCTCAACCTGCTGGGCTCTGGCGATCCTTCTACTCAGCCTTCCAAGTAGCTGGAACTACGCGCACGTTACCACACCCGACTAATTTTTGATTTATTGTAGAGGGGAGGTCTCACCAAGTTGCCCAGGCAGGTCTCGAACCCGCAGGCTCAGGCAATCCATTCACCTCAGTCTCCCAAAGCATGAGATTACAGGCTGAGCCATGGAGCCCAGCCTCTTTCAACATTTTAAATAGAGTTGTTCTTTTTTTTTTTTTGATTTATCGTAGAGATGAGGTCTTGCCAACTTGCCCAAGTGGGTCTCAAACCTGTGGGCTCAGGCAATCCACTCACCTCAGCCTCCCAAGGTGTGGGATTACAGGCTGAGCCACCGAGCCCGGCTTAGAGTTGTTCTGATTCTTCCACCTGATGTTTCTCTTTCTCATTGCCTCTCTGCACTATTATTTTGGTTTGCTCATCGTGGCGAAAGACTGGCTATTTAAGTTTCTTTTAAAATGAGATTTTTGCCGGGCATGGTGGCTCACACCTATAATCCTAACACTTTGGGAGGCCAGGTAAGAGGGCTGCCTGAGCACACAGGTTCAAGTCCAGCCTGGGCAACTTGGTGAGACCTCATCTCTACAACAAATCAAAAAATTAGCTGGGCATGGTGGCACGCTACTTGGAAGGCTGAGGCAGAAGGATCACATGAGCCCAGCAGATCAAGGCTGCGGTGGCCATGAGCATGTCACTGCACTTCAGCATGGGTGACAGATTGAGACTCTGATTCAAAAAAATAAAAATTTAAAAAATGAGATTCTTTATTTAATGTCCATATCAAATTACTTTATACTTTTTTTTTTTTGAGTTGGAGTCTCACTCTGTCGCCCAGACTGGAGTGCAGTGACCACTCCTGGCCACCGCAGCCTCGACCTGCTGAGCTCCGGCGATCCTTCCACCTCAGCCTTCCAAGTAGCCGGAATTACAGGCACGCCCAGCTGATTTTTCTAATTTATTGTAGAGATGAGGTCTCGCCAAGTTGCTCAGGGTGGTCTTGAACCCGCGGGCTCAGGCAATCCACTCATCTCAGCCTCCCAAAGGCGTGGGATTACAGGCTGAGCCACCGAGCCGAGCCCAGCTTACTTTTTTTTTTTTTTGAGTTGGAGTCTCACTCTGTTGCCCAGACTGGAGTGCAGTGGCCGCTTCCGGCCACCGCAGCCTCGACCTGCTGGACTCCGGTGATCCTTCCGCCTCAGCCTTCCAAGTAGCTGAAACTACAGGTGCGTGCTACTACACCCAGCTAATTTTTGGTTTATTGTAGAGATGAGGTCTCGTCAAGTTGCCCAGGTGGGTCTCAAACCCACGGGCTCAGGCAATCCACTCACCTCAGCCTCCCAACGGCACGGGATTACAGGCTGAGCCATCGAGCCTGGCTTATACTTTTTTTTTTGAGTTGAAGTCTCATTCTGTCACCTAGGCTGGAGTGCAGTGTCACGCTCACGGCAACTGCAGCCTCAACCTGCTGGGCTCTGGTGATCCTTCTGCCTCAGCCTTCCAAGTAGCTGGAACCACAGGCATATGCCACCATGCCCAGTTAATTTTTTGATTTATTGTAGAGATGAAGTCTCACCATGTAGCTCGAACCGCTGAGCTCAGGTAATCCTCTCGCCTCCGCCACCTAAAGGGCTGGAATTATAGGCGTGAGCCATTGCGCCCCAAAACTACTTTATACATTTTTTTTTTTTTGAGTTGGAGTCTCACTCTGTCGCCCACACTGGAGGGCAGCGGCCGCTCCCGACCACCACAGCCTCGACCTGCTGGGCGAGGGCGATCCTTCCACCTCAGCCTTCTGAGTAGCCAGAATTACAGACGCGAGCTACCACGCCCAGCTGATTTTTGATTTATTGTAGAGATGAGGTCTCGCTGCCCAGGCGGGTCTCGAACCCGCGAGCTCAGGCAATCCACTCACCTCAGCCTCCCAAAGGCGCAGGATTACAGGCTGAGTCACCAAGCCCGGCTTTATACATTTTTTTAAATGAGTACATTTTTTTTTTTTTTTTGAATTGGAGTCTCACTCCGTCACCCAGACTGGAGTACAGTGGCCGCTCCCGGCCACCGCAGCCTCGACCTGCTGGGCTCCAAATATCCCTCCACCTCAGCCCTCCAAGTAGCAGGAACTACAGGCGCGCGCGCTACCACACTCGGCTAGTTTTTAATTTTTATTGTAGAGATGCGGTCTCGCCAAGTTGCCCAGGCGGGTCTTGAACCCACGGGCTCAGGCAATTCATTCACCTCAGCCTCCCAAAGGCGTGGGATTACAGGCTGAGCCACTGAGCCTGGCCACATTTTTTTTTTTTTAATAAGTAAGTTGAAATGCCCAGAATAGGCAAATCTATAGAGACAGAAAATAGGTTAGTGATTGCCAGGGGCTGGGAGATTGGGAATGACTGCTAATGGGTAAGGAGTTTCCAAGGTGATGTAAACATTCTATTAGTGACCATTGCACAATTCTGTGAATATACTAAAAACCAGTGAATTGTACAAGTTAAAACAATGAATCTCACTGTATGTCAATTATATGTTATTTATATCAAATCTTTAGAAAGAAAATACAAAGCATATACATATGTATGTGTGTATGTATATATATATTATTCAAAGGATTATAAATAGAAGACATTAGCCGGGCTCGGTGGCTCAGCCTGTAATCCCGCGTCTTTGGGAGGCTGAGTTGAGTGAATTGCCTGAGCCCACGGGTTCGAGACCCGCCTGGGCAAGCAAGATCTCATCTCCACAATAAATCAAAAATCAGTCGGGCGTGGTAGCGCGCGCCTGTAGTTCCAGCTACTTGGAAGGCTGAGGTGGAAGGATAGCTGGAGCCCAGCAGGTCGAGGCTGCGGTGGCCAGGATGGCCACTGCACTCCAGTCCGGGCGACAGAGTGAGACTCCAACTCAAAAAATAAAAAATAAAAATAAAAAATAAATAGAAAGCATTTAGGGGACAAAAATTCAAGCTAATACACAGGTAGACAACAAATTTAGAACTAAAAATACAAGAGTAGAGTAATATGACATAAATGTAGCTTGGTGATCTTGGAAACATCAAGGAGTGGAATATTTCAATCAATAAAAGATGGCAATAAAAGATGACAAGAGCTATAATTCACCAGGAGTCAGAGAAACACAACAAATAATTGTACAGAATTTAGCTATCCTACTTTACTTTACTGACTAGAACTGATATTTTAATACTTAATAGTGTCTCTGCTGTTACCTATGCCATACTTTTCTAGAGTTAAGTTTTTCTCCACAAATTCAAGTTAGTAATTCTTTCAGACAAAACCCCAGAAAACAAGGAAAAAAAGTTTTAAATTTTCAGCTGAGAGCGGTGGCTCAAACCTATAATCTGAGCACTTTGGAAGGCGGAGGCGAAAGGACTACTTAAACTCAGGAGTTTGAGACCAGCCTGAGCAACATGGTGAGACCTCGTCTCTACAATAAATCAAAAAAAGAAATTAGCTGCGGCATGGTGGCACATGCCTGTAGTTGCAGCTACTTGGAAGGCTGAGGTAGAAGTATCACCTGAGCCCAGCAGACAGAGGCTGCAGTGGCCGGGAGCGGCCACTGCACTCCAGTCTGGGCGACAGAGTGAGACTCCAACTCAAAAAAAAAAAATCTAGCAGACCACTCAGATGTCCCCTCTCAGGGGACATAAAGAGATTGCTGGTGATTATACAGGACAAATTTATAGGTCGAGCATGATGGTTCACGCCTATAATCCTAGCACTTTGAGAGGCCAAGGTGAGAGGATTGCCTGAGCCCACCGGTTCAAGACCAGCCTGGTCAACTTGGCGAGAGCTCATCTCTACAATAAATCAAAAAATGTAGCTGGGCATGGTGGTGTGTGCCTGTAGTTCCAGCTACATGGAAGGCTGAGGCAGAGGATCACCTGAGCCCAGCAAGTCGAGGCTGCGGGGGCCATGAGCATGCTATTGCACTCCAGCTTGAGTGACAGAGTGAGACTCCAGTTCAAAAAAAAAAAAAGGCAAATTTATGCCAGCACAAATTCTCAAAGTATATGTTTCCTCGAAGTTTTCCACTCAAATTGCACAAAAAAAGCAAATAAAGTGATGGAATATATACTGAGATCTACATTTTATAAAATCAGCTAGTGTTAAACTACATATTATTACTGTGGGAGGAAGACAACAAGATCGCATTATCTGTTTGAACAGAAGAATACCAGGCAGAAGACATCAAATTACTGTTGCACACCATGTATCAATGAACTTGCAATGCAATGCATGTTGACTATTTCACCTGTCACCATATGTTGAAAAATATAAGGCTATAAAATTTTAAATTTTTTCATCATAAATAGGTTCCTCAATGTCTGATATTCCATTACAAGTCAAATATCATTACAATAAAATAGCTGGTCCTAAGCTATATGTTTAACAAAAGTGATATATTTTTCACTATTTCATAAAAACGTGCAATTGAGTTGCTGGTAGGTGATTTGCAAGATGACTCAAGTGCAAAGGGTTAAGATAAACAAAGTAGGTTCAGAGGGAATGGGACAGGAACAAAGGTGTGGAGATCTGGACATAAACACATGTTAAACACTAGGCTGAGTAGTTAAAGGAAATAGATAAAGGAATGTGGGATACTTAAGATTTTTTTTTTGAGTCGGAGTCTGCCACCCAGGCTGGAATGTAGTGGCATTCTCACGGCCACAACAGCCTCGACCTGCAGGGTTCAGGGGCTTCTTCCGCCTCAGCCTTCCAACTAGCTGGAACTACAGGTATATGCCACCACACTTGGCTAATTTTTTGATTTATTGTAGACAAGGTCTTGCCAAGTTGCCCAGGCTGGTCTCAACCCCTGGGCTCAGGTAATCCTCTTACCTGTGCTTCCCAAAGTGCTGGGATTACAAGGTTGGGCCACCACACCTGGTTAAGGAATACTAAAGATTTTAGAAAAATGTAGAACATAAGAAATGTTTAAGGCCAGGCTCGGTGGCTCAGCCTGGAATCCCAGCACTTTGGAAGGCCAAGGCGAGTGGATTGCCTGCGGATGCAGGTTCGAGACCAGCCTGGGCAACTTGGAAGGACCTCATCTCTACAATAAATCAAAAAATTAGCCAGGCATGGTAGCACACACCTGTAGTTCTGGCTAATTGGAAGGCTGAGGTAGAAGGATCGTTGGAGCCCAGCAGGTCGATACTGGGGTGGCCGTGAGTGTGCCACTTCACTCCAACCTGAGTGACGAAGTGAGACTCCAAGTCAAAAAAAAAGAAAAGAAAAAAGAAACGTTTAAAATAAATATAAGCTATTATGTACCCGTAGTATTTAATAAAAATTTATTAAAAGATAAGAAATAATTAGTAAGATTCCACTGGTGGTAGGCAGGACTAGGAGAAAAGGATGGGGAATATTAAAAGCAAATTTTTTGAGCTGGGCGCGGTGGCTCATGCCTGTAATTCTAGTACTTTTAGAGGCAAAGGAGAGAGGACTGCCTGAGACCAGGAGTTCTAGACCAACCTGGAGAACTTGGCAAGGCCTCGTCTGTACAATAAATCAAAAAAGTAGCTTAGCCGGGCATGGTTTTGCACACCTATGTATGGTTCTAGCTACTTGGAAGGCTGAGGCGGAAGAGCCCAGCAAGTTGAGGCTGTGGTAGCCGTGAGCATCCCACTGCACTACTGCCTGGGAGACGGAGTTAGGCTCTGACCAAAAAAAAAAAAAGTTAATTTTTTGGCCGGTGCAGTAGCTCACACCTGCAATCCAAACAATTTGGCAGTGGGGGGAGAGAGAGAGAGAGAGAGAGAGAGAGAGAGAGAGAGAGAGAGAGAGAGAGAGAGAGAGAGAGAGAGAGAGAGAGAGAGAGATAGAATGAGAATGAAAGAAAAAAGAGAGAGAAAGAAATTAAGTTTAGTAGCCACTAGCAGTAGAAATAAAGGGGGGAAAAAACACAGGCATCGCTCTGGAAAACTTATAGGACTACACTGAATATACATGTATGTACTTGCATACAGAAAAAAATTCTAGTGGGATATACTCTAAAATGTTAACAGGATTATTTCTGAACAGTGGGTTATAGGGATTTTCTCCTTTATTTCTTCTTTTCTTCCAATATTATGATAATGAAAATGTATATGTATAGGGAGAGAAATAAAAGTAACCCTATAAAAGACTATAACTAACTGGACAAAAGGGAAAAGAAAAGGACAAGTCAAAGGCAATATTAAGGTTTTAATCCTATATAACTTTGCCTTCTAGGAACTAAAAATATTTCAAAGGAGCTAGCTAAAATGTGATAAATGAACAATAAGTAACAAAGAAAGACAATACCTCATCAAGGAAAAAATTACAAGAGATAAATTTCAATTTAATTTTTGCTCAGTTAACCCTATAAATACTCAATGCTCTTCATGGAGTCACTTATCAAGCATGCTTATCAAAGCATTTTCCCATCAAAGGCAAAGTTTCTCTAGGAGGAATTCTTATTCTAGTTAAATATAACATTTTCTCCATTTTAAAAGAATAATGCAAGCTAATGTTAATGAGTGTTTTCTATGTGCAGCTACTTTAATGAGTGTTTTCTATGTGCAGTAAACAGGTACTACTAATGACTCCATAGAAATGAGAAATCTGAGGCCTATGGTAACTTGCTGAAAGCCACATAGCCTGTAAGCACTGTAGCAAAGTTCCAAATCTAGATGTGTCTGACTCCAGAGTCCATACTTTTAACCACTAAAATTGACCTCTTAAGAGTCAAGTAAGGAGAGTAAACACACACTATCAAGTTTGTTTGGCATTAAACATACAAAATACAAAACTTTTTTTTTTTTTTTTTGACTCAGGGTCTCACTCTGTTGCCCAGGCTAGAGTGCAGTGGCACAATCACAGCTCATCACAGCCTCCAACTCCTGGGCTCAAGCAATCCTCCTGCATCAGTCTCCCAAGTAGCTGGGACTACAGGTATGCATCACCATATCCAGCCAATTTTTTTATTAGTGGTACAAACATCAACACTCCTCCCCCACAAGTAGTTCACCACTACTTTTATCTTCCTCCACTTGAAAATATTTAAGACAGTATATGTAGAAATTCAATTAATGAGGCTGAATTTCTTCTCAAAAAGAAAGCAAGTACAATTCCTGAACTTAAGTGAAAAGAAATAAGCCAGTCATTTGACCATGTCCATTAAAAAAAAAACAAAAACATTACTTCAATTAAAAGACAAGCACTCTACCTACCACTATTGGAAATATACTATATCTTAATCTGAGAGGTAGTTACATATAATAACACAAAATAATAATGCCAAAATTAATCAAGTTGCATGCTTCAGATTTTTGTGCTTTACTGCACATACCTCAACAAAAAATTTCAAAACACAAAAGAAAGACAAGGGCTCTAAACTCCAAAACACTATAAATAAAGAAATACAAGCCAGGTGTGATGGCTCAAGCCTGTAATCCCAGCACTTTGGGAAGCAGAGATAAGAGGGTCACCTGAGCCCATAGGTTCGAGACCAGCCTGAGCAACATGGCAAGAACCCATCACCACAATAAGTGAAAAAAAATTAGCTACGCGAGGTGGCATGTGCCCATGGTTCCAGCTACTTGGAACAAGAAACAAAAACAATAACACACAACAAAATGAGAAAAATATTCACAATACCTAAAAGAGCTCCAATATATAAGGAGCTCATATAAATAAGACAATCAAAATTTAAAGGGGGCAAAAAAGTCAGCAGTCAACTTTTCACTCAATTATTATATTTCATGAGATCAATGACCATAAGGCAGAAAAAACTCAACTTCACGAACTGAAGTAATGCAAATTTGTTTTCCTTTTTTTTTGAGTTACTCACAGCCACCACAGCCTCGACCTGCTGGGTTTAGGTGATCCTTCCGCTTCAGTCCTCCAAGTAGTTGGAACTACAGAAGCATGACACCAGGCCCGGCTAATTTTCTTTTAATTTATTGTAGAGATGAAGTCTCATCACGTTGCCCAGGCTGGTCTCAAACCTGTGGGTTAGGCAATCCTCTCAACCTCAGTCTCCCAAAGTGCTGGGATTACAGGCATGGGAGACACCAGCCCAGCAGAAGCAATGTAAATTAAGAAAATAGTTTAGGGCCAGGCGCGGTTCACCCCTATAATCCCAAGGCTGAGGTGAGAGAACTGCCTGAGCCCACGGGTTTGAAGCTAGCCTGTGCAACTTGGCAAGACCTCATCTCTAAAATAGATTTAAAAATTTGTCAGACGTGGTGGCATGTGCCTGTAGTTCCAGCCTTCAACATGCCACTGTACGGCCTTCAACATGCCACTGCACTCCAGCCTGGGCAGCAGAGTGAGACTTCAACTCAAAAAAAAAAAGAAAAAGAAAAAAGAAAAGAATTTAGGACCCCATCAACCTTGTTCACCAATGTATCCCTAGCACTTGACAAGTAGTTAGAACTCAATAAATATTTACTAAAGTAACAAATATCAGTTGTTAGCTACAGTGTAAAGAAAAGAATACTCTCCTATAGTGCTGGAAACATAACTGGTATCATATTTCAGTAGGGGAAATTTACATGACAAAAATTGTACATATTGCATACCCTTGGGCATAGCAATTGTACCTACAGAAATTTATATTTACATTAAGATGTTCATCCAAGTGCCCTTTATATGTACAAGACTACCCCATGGAGCATTACAATAAACTAGAAACAATCAAAATATCTATCAACAGGAAGCTGGTGAAATAAATTGTGGTCCTATAGAAGCACTATGTGGCCACTTAAAATAATGACAAACCACACAGGGCACAGTGGCTCACGCCAATAATCCCAGCACTTTGGGAAGTTTAGGTGAGAGAATTACCTGAGTCCACGGTTTGAGAACAGCCTGGTCAACTTGGTGAGACCTCAACTCTACAATAAATCAAAAAACTTAACAGGGCATGGTGACACATGCCTATAGTTGCAGTTACTTGGAGGCTGATGTGGAAAGATCACCTGAGCCCAGCAGCTTGAGGCTGCAGTGGCCAGGACCATACCACTGCCCTCTAGCCTGGGTGACAGAGTAAGACTCCAACTCAAAAAAAAAAAAAAAAGAAAAGAAAAAAGGCCAGGCATGATGGCCCAAGCCTGTAATCCCAGCACTTTGGGAGGCTGAGGTGAGAGGATTGCCTGACCCCACGGGTTCAACCAGCCTGGACAACTTGGCAAGCTCTCATCTCTAAAATGGATTTAAAAATTAGCCGGTTGTAGTAGCACACGCCTGTAGTTCCAGCTACTTGGAAGGTTGAGGCATAAGGATTGCCTGAGCCCAGTAGTCGAGGTAGCCGTGAGCATGCCACTGCACTCCAGCCTGTGTGACGGAGTGAGATTCCAACACAAAAAATAAATAAAAAACCCAAAAAACGAAGATATAAAGATGACTTTCCATAGTGTATATAACAATATACATAATATATAATATGCATATACATACATATACACATATATACATAATATATAACATCATATACATAATAATGTAACAGTATATATTGTATATAACATATAACAATACATACTGTTGTGTGATAAAGGCAAGTTGCACAATAGTAGTATATAGTAATATGTGATTTTAAAAAAATAGAAACACAGAAATGCCAATGTATGTACACACTATATGCCAAACATTTATCAATGGTTACCTGTGAGAGGGATTACAGAGCGGCTTCATTTCTTATATGACACGTTTCTATATTGTTTTAATTTTTACCATGGGAATTTATTACATTTGCAGTAAGAAAAAAAAAATAACATGAAAAAATGCATGAGAGCTTGAAGGCATATATAACAAACATATCAATTTCACAACAGTGTATCAAGTCACAACAATGTATCAAGTCCTCTCACTGAGAAAGGTGGCTCACGCTTGGAATCCCAGCACTTCTGAGGCAGAGGCAAGAGGACAAGCTCAGGGGGTCAAGACCACCCTGAGCCAACACGGCAAGACCTCATCTCTACAATAAATCAAAAAATCAGTTGGGCATGGTGGCACCTGCCTGTGGTTTCAGCTACCTGGAAGGCTGAGGCGGAAGGATCACCTGAGCCCAGCAAGTCAAAGCTACAGTGGCTGTGAGTGTGCCACTGCACTCCAGCCTGGGTGATACAGTGAGACTGACTAAAAAAAAAAAAAGTCTTCTCAAATTTGAATTTTGATTCATCACAGCTAAACTCTTATAATTAGCATACCAAAAAGATAACATTTGTGATCTGTTAATCCCAAAATATGCCTAAAATCTATCTTTTAAAGAGTATCTACAACTTCAAGTTAAATTAATCACTGGATTTTAGATAAGGTCATGACATCCAGAGAATATCTCTGCATTGGATAATTACCAGACCATTCATTCACTCAGTGAGTTCACCAAAGGTGCTTAGAGATGAGTCTCTGTCCTTGTTAAGCTTAATACACAGAAAATAAAAAATTTAAAAGATAAAAATAGGGGGAAACATATATTAACCTGTATATGTGCAGAGTGGACAAATTGACAAGATTAATTTCACCCCAGTTTTGAAATCATAATAAAAGGTAAGAATTGTAGAAAACCTTCAGAATTGGCAAAAAAAAAAAAAAAAAAAAACCTAAGTATTTCCTCTTAAAATTTCACTCTTTATCTGCTACCTTATATTCTAGTGCTACTAGATGGCCTTATTAAATGCTGTTTGGGCCAGGCTCAGTGGTTCAGCCTGCAATCCCAGCACTTTGAGACACCAAGGCGAGTGGACTGCCTGAGCCCATGGGTTCGAGATCAGCCTGGACAACTTGGTAAGACCTTGTCTCCACAATAAATCAAAATTAGCCGGGCGGGTAGCATGCACCTGTATTCCAGCTACTTGGAAGGCTGAGGAGAAAGGATCACCAGAGCCCAGCAGGTCAAGGCTGCGGAGGCCCTGAGTGAGCCACTACACTCTAGCCTGGGCAACAAAGTGAGACTAACTCAAAAAAAAAAAAAAAAAGCTATCTGGCTTATCTCTTCCTTAGTAAGAAAGGTATACTCCCCAAGCCCAAAACGCTAACATTCTGTAAAGAAACAAAGTATCGTTCTGTCACCCAGGCTAGAGTATGGTGGAACAATCATAGTTCACTGTACCTTCCAACCCACAGGCTCATGCGATCCCCCTGCTTCATTCTCCCTAGTAGCTGGGACTACAGGTATGGGCCCCACATCCAGCTAATTATTTTTTAGAGATGGAGGTCTCTGGTTTCGCTATGTTGAACAGACTAGTCTTGAACTCCTGGCCTCAAGTGATCCTTCTGCTTCTGCCTCCCAACCAAAATTTTAACTTTAAGCCTTCAAAAATCTACTTCATTAGAGAATCCGCCTATGCTAAGGATGTACTAAACCTACCAGACAACTAGCCACTTCACAGGAAACTTTGAAGGCTGGATTCAGAACAGCAGTATGACACATAAGGAAAGTGATCAACCTAAATTCCAAATTTCAAATCATAGTTCAGAAGCAAAGACTAACCACAAATGAAATAGTTGGAATCAATCACAAAAGGATTACAACATATTTTTAAAATTATACTTACATTCCAATGGAACTGTGTAAAGGACTGAATCATGTAGAATCGATGCATGTATACTATAGCAGTGTTGATAGTCAATTGTGAGCTGAGGTGTTCAAGTTAAGGTCCAAAAAACAGGAAGGCAGGCAGTGTAAAGCCCAAAATATTAACCTCTATCTCTTCTCAAAAAGACCAAGGCCAAGCACAGTAGATACTACTAAATAAAAACCATACTTACCTCTCCAAATCAAAGACCAAATCTGTTTTCTTTCACTAAGTTATTAATTGCCAACTGACACTTGGCATACCATACATATAAAATTTAATATAAATTTATTGAATGAATGGCCCTCCCTGATCTGGTCCCTGGGTATGTCTCCACTATCTTTCTCTAGCAATTTTCAATTCCATTTCTCTGACAAGCAAGCCTACTCACATGGTGATCCCTGAGACCAAAAATACTTTGAAATGATTAGATAACTCATTCACTGAAAAGAAAAACTTTTAAATGCCTTACTTCTAAAGACCTCAGCAGACAATATGGGGTACAGAGATGACACAATCCCATCATGGCAACAACCTTAATGACAACACATACAAAAAGGAAAGCATTTTAAAGGATACACTGCAACAGAATTTCAAACAAAACTCGGTATAAATAGAAAACAAACTGGCTATAAAAAAGGACACCTATTTTGAGGTGAACACACCCTTAAGTATATAGTTGGTAACACATTTAAGTGGAAGCAGCACCCAGAAAACCTTCATACGCAGAGTGGAAAGAGCTTTAAAACTATAGCGGTTCTCTCCACTGCAATACAATAAGTGTATTTTCTGACAAACACATAGAGGGAAAAAAATCACTTAAATTACTTCATCTTTGAAATATGAAGAAAACAAATACATACCAGCACTCTGAATAACTTAAGAATCCAATATTTTGTAAACGATTAAAAACATTAGATTCCCGGGTCTACACGCCTAAAAACCTAAACTGACATCTTGCCTTCCCCTAAAATTCTATAAAACTCTTAACAGCACCTACTAACTGAACGTCTGTATACTAAGCATTGTGGTGGGCATAGAAACACCAGAGTTATTCCATTTTACGGAAATGGAGGTCAAGAACTTAACAGATCGTTTAAATAGCTAATATGTGAGAGATGGATTTTGAACCAAGACTGGGGCATTAATTCTTAGGCCAACTTTTATAAGACCTTCAGGTACTGAATTTCCAGAAACTCTCTTTACCCACTAAGTCTGGGAGGCAGCCGTCAACAGTGAAACCTTTACCAGACCTCTACAGCATAGCGGAAAAAGGAGATCTTAAAATCACCAGAGCAGGGCAACCCCCTCGAGCCCCCTCCCGCTGTGGAAGCTTTTCTGTCCTCTCGATAAATTCTGCTTTCTTTAAAAAAAAAAAAATCACCAGAGCACGTCAGAATACATTCAAGAGGGACGAGGAAAGGCTGGTTAAAACACAAAGGCGGGAAGGATACAAATTCCCAGCAAGGTTAGTGGCACCGGTGAGCGAGCGGGAAATTAACGCCGCCTCGCTTCCCTCGCGCGAACAGTTTCACCCCTCCCCAACGTGGGTTCTCCACCTAGACATCCAGCTTCTGCCCACCTTCTTCCTCCCTTTCGACCCCTACCAGTCTGAGACCTGGACGCTGGAGCATGGAGGCACCGACTCCAAGGCCGAAGGCCTAGGCCGCAAGGATACACGTTAAGACGTTGCCCCATCTCCTGGAGCAGATTGGCCGCCTGCTGGCGATAAGAAAGTTCTTTATCTGGGTCCAGGCCAAAACGACGGGATGGGCTATTTTCCAGCTGTTCTCGAGTAAAATACCACCGTTTGTTGTTGTTCTTCCTCTCTCCCTCCATAGTGCTTCAACCAAAAGGCAGCGGCAGAGGCTGCAAGCACTTCCCAGCGTCACCTAAGCGGCGACACACATCCGCTGTGCGAAGGCCACTGCGACGTGACGAACTTCCTCAGGGACTCGACGGCCAGGTTCTGACACGCTTCCGTTGAGGAAGCGAAAGTCAAAGGCCTACTTCCGGAAGGGAACTCGCGACACCCCGTAAACGAGATAACAGCCCCTGTACTACCCGGAAAGACCTTGAGGCGAGGACGCAGGCGCGTCACGTGACCCTGGGGAGGTCAGTGGGATTAGAAGTTATCGTTTAAAAAAAAAAAGCCTCTTCCCGCGAGAACTGGGCTGAACGTTCGCGCCCTGGGATAGGCGGCGAAGCCAGTGTACGGCTTGAGGTGCCCGCCCACGCGCCGCTCCGCGGCTTCTACGACAACTTCGTTTGTGGCGCAGGCGGGGATGTAAAATGGGACCGATGAAGAGCATAAAAGAAAATAGGTGAAAGTGCTTATCCTTGAACCAAAAATATTTTCTAGAAGAAAAAAAAAAAAGAAAAGAAAATAGGTAAAACTATAAGAAAAATAATCATAGTGGCCCACCTTGTTGCTAGGAATGAAAGTCCCATAACCCACATAAATTAGAGTCGTTCACTGAAAAATGTGTAGCCCAAGCCTTGAAACCATTCTTGGGATTCGCCACAATGCTCCCATGGAAAGGAATACACTGAAACTGATAGCAATAGCTTAGCGTTTACATGTCACAGGCACAATACTGACTTAATATACTGCTTCATTTAATCGGCCCAACTCCAAGAGGTAGGGCTGTTTTCTCGCCTGTTGGCGAGGAAAGCCTCCACCCGCCTCACTTGTGGATCTACACGGTCCTGTTCTCTGCCAGGATGGAGCCCGGCCCCAGCATCTGACAGCTGTTTGGACCTGGGCAAGATAGTTAACCTCTCTGTGTGGCTTCTATGACACGTAAATGGTAACGTTTCTGGTTCTGTAGGAGAGTAAATAAGGATCTAATGGGGTTCTGTTGCCGTGGCTCACGCCTGTAATCTCAGCATTTTAGGAGGCTGAAACAAGTGGACTGCTTGAGCCTGGGCAACATAGCAAGACCTCATCTCTACAAAAAATGAAAAAATTAGCCAGGCATAGTGGCTTACGCCTGTAATCTCAGTACTTTGGGAGACTAAGGCGAGAGGTTGCTTGAGATCAGTCTGGGCAAGGTAGCAAGACCTTGTCTCTGTTAAAAATTTTTTTTAAAAAAGATATAATGAGTAAAAAGCATTTGTACTTGTATCTGATACTTAGAAAATATTTAGTAGGTCTTGCTGTTACAGTATTTGTTACATTGTATTGAAATTGAAGACAAGAGCAATGCCTTCATTTTTTTATCCCTACCATCTGCCTAGTTCTGCCCTGGGCCCTAGTAAATAGTTAATTCAGTAAATCTTTTTCAAATAAGTACTCAAAACACCGCACTATGCAGAAACTGAGACTCCAGGAAATCAAGTAGCTTGCCCAACTCTACACTGCCAATAAGTGTAGTTTTTTATTGTTTTTGTTTTTAAAGTTGTGGGGCTGTACTAGTCAGGATTGCATACATAAGTGGTTTAGGTACAAGTGAAGTTTTGGGCTTCCCATTGGACCCCACTTCGCCTGGAGTAGAATCAGAAACGCTTATCAATAAGTGTAGTTTAATTTTGGGGTTTTTTTTTTTTTTTGAGTTGGAGTCTCAATTGGTCGCCCAGACCAGAGTGCAGTGGCCGCTCCCAGCCACCACAGCCTCACCTGCTGGGCTCCGGCAATCCTCCCGCCTCAGCCTTCCAAGTAACCGGAATTACAGGCATGCGCTACCATGCCCGGCTGATTTTTTGATTCATTGTAGAGATGAGGTCTCGCTGCCCAGGCGGGTCTCGAACCCGTGGGCTCAGGCAGTCCACTCACCTCAGCCTCCCAAAGGCGCGGGATTACAGGCTGAGCCACCGAGCCCGGCTTATAAGTGTAGTTTTTAAAATCAAGTTTAATTTCACTGCCCATTCCATTCTAGCATGCTGTATTCCTGTGCTTTTCTGAAACCACACTCATTCTACCTTGATTAAATTTGGATAATTCTAGATATATTTGGATAATATTAGAATCTCTTATCTTTAATAATATTTTGGTTTTGTCATTTCTAGACATGGATATTCTTAGTATGTTTGGTTCTAACTTATTCTCAGAAGCATTTCTTTCCATATCAGATCTCTTTTGACATATACTGTCCACAGTCAGTATTAGCTCCACTTTACCCTGGAGAAAGTGAAGTTCAGAAAGATTTAAATGACTTACTCCTGATTATAAGGTAAAAGAGCTTATGATTTCAAGCTTCTTCCATCACAGACTTTTGTCTTGTAATAGGATCAGCATTTATTTAATTTTTTTTTAGTAGAATAAGAAATTTTTTGGTTATATATGTATGTTGTCTTTTGGTTTTTTTTGTTTGTTTTTTGAGTCGGAGTCTCACTCTGCTCAGTCTAGAGTGCAGAGGCATGCTCACAGCCATTGCAGCCTCAACCTGCTAGGCTCAGGCGATCCTTCTGGCACAGCCTTTCAAGTAGCTGGAACCACAGTTCCTGGCTAACTTTTTGATTTATTGTAGAGATGAGGTCTCGCCAACTTTCCCAGGCTGGTCTCGAACCTGTGGGCTCAGTCAATCCTCTTGCCTCTGCTTCCCAAAGTGCTGGGATTATAGGTGTGAGCCACCACGCCCAATGTCTTTTGTTTTTATTTATTTAGTTATTATTAATTTTTTTTTGAGTCGGGACCTCAGGCTATCATCAAGGCTGGAGTGCAGTGGTATGGATCACAGCTCACTGCAGCCTCGACCCCCTGAGCTCAAGAGATCCTGCTACCTTAGCCTCCTGAGTAGCTGGAACTACAGTTTTGTGCTACCATGCCAGCTAATTTTTTGTTTTTCTGTAGAGATGAGATCTTGCTATGTTGCCCAGGCTGGTCTCAAACTCCTAGGTCCAAGCATCCTTTCATCTTAGTCTCCCAAAGTGCTAAGATTACAACTGTGCCACCGTGCCTGGCCTTATTTTTAATTATTTTTTTTTTAGTCAGAGTCTCACTTTGTCACCCAGGCTGGAATGCAGTGGCACAATCATAGCTCTCCACAGCCTCAAACTCCTTGGCTCAAGCAGTCCCATTGCCTCAGTCTCCCAAGTAGCCATGACTACAGGTACCCACCACCACTCTTTTTTTTCAAGAGATGGTAATTACCTATGGTGGTCTACAACTCCAGACCTTAAGCAGTCCTCCCAAAGCACTGCAATTACAGGCCTGAGCCACCACCCCCAGCCTATGTTATTTTTTATTTTTGAAATTATTTATGTATGTAGGTATGTATTTATTTTGAGTCAGAATTTCACTCTGTTGCCCAGGCTAGAATGCAGTGACACACTCACAGCCACCGTAGCTTCGATGTGCTGGGTTTAGGCGATCCTTCCACCTCAGCCTTTCAAGTAGCTGGAACCACAGACACTTGCCACCATGCCCAGCTAATTTTTTTATTTATTGTAGAGACAAGGTCTTGCCAAATTGCCTAGGCTGGACTGGAACCCCTGGGATCAGGCATTCCTCTTGCCTCCGCCTCCCACCACACCTGGCTTAATGTTTTTTTGTTGTTGTTGTTGTTGTTTGTTTTTTGAGTTGGAGTCTCACTTCATCACCCAGGCTGGAGTGCATGGCACACTTATAGCCACTCCAGCATCGACCTGCTGGGCTCCAACGATTCTTCCATCTCAGCCTTCCAAGTAGCTGGAACTACAGGCATGTGTTACCATGCCCAGCTAACTTTTGATTTATTGTAGAGACAAGATCTCGCCAATTTCCCCGGACTGGTCTCGAACCCGTGGGCTCCCAAAGTGCTGGGATTACAGGCTGAGTCACTAAGCCCAATCAGGCTTAATGTTTTTTTGGGGTTTTTTTTTGTTGGAGTCTTACTCTGTTGCCCAGACTGGAGTGCAGTGGCACGCTCCCGGCCACCGCAGCCTCGACCTGCTGGGCTCCAGCGATCCTTCCACCTCAGCCTTGCTGGAACTATAGGCGCGCGCTACCACGCCCAGCTAATTTTTGATTTATTCTAGAGATGAAGTCTCACCAAGTTGCCCAGGTGGATCTCGAACAATCCACTCACCTCAGCCTCCCAAAGCGTGGGATTACAGGCTGAGCCACCAAGATAGCCAAAATTATTTCTTCCAAATCCCTCTTGCCTAATTCTCTGACCTGTGCTTGGTTCTCCACTTAATCTCTTGGATTGGTGATTCCATATTGAGTTTGCTATCTTGGCTTAGTATGGCACTCTTCTGGAATCTGTCAAGCTGCAACCAAGGCTGCTAACCAAGACTTGCTACCCTGACATACAGAAGGGGGATCCTGTGTAAACCAGAGAAAGGAAATGTTTTTTGACTGAAGATGTAATTATTAGAAAGAAGGAAACCATGATAACATAATTGCTAAATACAGGAGTATTTAAGCCAGGCCTAGATTCAAATCCTGGTTATTCCTTTTTTAAATAATCTTAACGATTTGTAAGTGTACAGTTCAGTAGTGTCGACTATGTTCACTTTGTTGTGCAACAGTTCCCTCGAACTTTTTCATGCTGCAAAACTGAAAGTCCACTGAACAACTCCCCATTTCCCCTTCCTCCCATCCTCTGGCAGCTACCATTCTACTGTTTCTTTGACTTTGATTACTTTAGATGCCTCATGTAAGTGAAATTGCATAGCATTTGCTTCATATGAATGGAATTGTACAGTATTTACACCAGTAACTTGGTGTAATGGCCTCAAAAAATTCCACCTTTTTTTTAACCAGCTGTGTGATCTCGAATGTCATCTCTGCTTCTTAAAAGAACACCATCTGGCACATAGTAGGTGTTCAGTGCATTTTTTTTTTTTTTTTTTTTTTTTTTTGAGTTGGAGTCTCACTCTGTCGCCCAGACTGGAGTGCAGTGGCTGCTCCCGGCCACCGCAGCCTCTATCTGCTGGGCTCCGGCGATCCTTCCACCTCAGCCTTCCGAGTAGCTGGAATTACAGGCATGCGCTACCGTGCCCGGCTGATTTTTGATTTGTTGTAGAGATAAGGTCTCGCCAAGTTGCCCAGGCGGGTCTCGAACCCACAGGCTCAGGCAATCCACTCACCTCAGCCTCCCAAAGGCGCGGGATTACAGGCTGAGCCACCAAGCCCGGCTCAGTACATCTTTATTGTTGAAATAATGTTATCCTTCATATACATTACCCTTAAAGAACAACGGACAAACTCCTAAACCAGAGAAAAAACTTTTGTAATCATTTCTTCTAAATCCCACCTATGTAGCTGCTATTCCTATAGCCTCCTAAGTATCTGGGATTACAGATGTGTGCCACCAAACCCAGCTTATTTTTTTATTTTTGTAGAGATTAATCTTGTTCTGGGTACAAGATTATAACATATTTCATTGTGGTGGTGGTTGTTGTTGTTTTAGAGATAAAGTCTCACTGTGTTGCCCTGGCTGGACTCAGATTCCTGGGCTCAAGTGGTCCTCCCATCTCAGGCTTCCAAGTAGCTGGAACAGGCATGTACCACCACACCCAGCTAATTTTTTGATTTATTGTAGAGACAAGATCTTGCCCAGTTGCCCAGGGTGGTCTTAAACCCCTGGGCTCAGGCAGTCCTCTCACCTCTGCCTCTCAAAGTTCTGGGACTATAGGTGTGAGCCACAGTGCTTGGTCAAGTATACAGTCTTCTTTATTAGATCATTTCTGTGGCAAACTGATTTTCACAGAATGCTTTCTTTGAGTTTTGCCAAACTCTTGAATGAGAACCCAATGTTTCTCAACTTACAATGGGGTTACATCCTAATCAACCCACTGTACATTGAAGATATTTAAGTCCAAAATGCATTTAGGCTAGATGTGGTGGCTCATGCCTGTAATCCCAGCACTTTGGGAGGTCGAGGCAGGAGGATTGCTTGAGTCCAGGAGTTCGAGACCAGCCTGGGCAACATAGCAAGACCTCGTCTCTACAGAAAATAGTAAAAAAATTAGCTGGCTTCCTTGTGGTTCCAGCTACTTGGAAGGCTGAGGAAAAAGAATCACCTGAGCCTAGCAAGTCGAGGCTGCAGTGGTCATGAGCATGCCACTGCATTCCAGGCTGGGTGACAGAGTGAGACTCCAACTCAAAAAAAAATTAACCGGGCATAGTGGCATGTGCCTATAGTCCCAGCTACTCGGGAGGTTGAGGCAGAAGGAAGTCCTGAGGCCAGGAGGTCAAGGCTGCAGTAAGCCAGGATCATGCCACTGCATTCCAGCCTGTGTGACCAAGTAAGACCCTGACTCAATAAAAAAATGTGTTTAAAACACCCAACCTACTAGACATCATAGCTTAGCCTATCCTACCTTAAACATGCTCAGAACATTTACATTAGCATGTAGTTGGGCAAAATCATCTAATACAAAGCTTATTGTATAATAAAGTATTGCATATCTCATAGAATTTATTGACTACTGTACTGAAAGTAAAAAAACAGTAGTTGTAGCTGGGCATGGTGGCTCATGCCTGTAATCCTAGCAATTTGGGAGGTGGAGGCGAGAAGATTATCTGAGCTCAGGGGTTCCAGACCAGCCTGAGCAACATGTCGAGACCTCATCTCTACAATACAAAAAATCAGCTGGGCATGGTAGCACATGCCTGTGGTTTCAGCAACTTGGAAGGCTGAGGCAAAAGGATTGCCAGAGCCCAACAGATCAAGGCTGCGGTGATTGTGAGCATACCACTACACGCAAACCTGGGCAACAGAGTGAGACTTCAACTTAAAAAAAAAAGAGAGACCTCATCTCTGCAATAAATAAATAAGTAATTAGCTGGGCATGGTGGCGCACACCTGTTGTTCCACTACTTGGAAGGCTAAGGCAAAAAGATTGCCTGAGTCCAGCAGGTAGAGGTACCACTGCACTCCATCCTGGGCAACAGAGTGAGACTCTGTATGGGTACTTGAAGTACAATTTCTACCGAATACATACTGCTTTTACATCATCATAAAGTAAAAAAAAATCATAAGTGAAACCATCATAAGCTGAGGACCATCTGTATAGTTTTGAATGTTGATTGATATTTAAGATATTTAATTTGCAGTGAGACATATGTTGGAACTTCATGCATTTGTCAATGATTTGAAGAACATCTTTGCTGAATTGTATAATAAGATTTTTTATTTACTTATTTTTTTTTTTTAGTTGTAGTCTCACTCTTTGTCACCCAGGCTGGAGTGCAGTGGCACACTCATGGCCACCGCAAGCCTCGCCCTGCTTGGCTCAAGCAATCCTTCCACCTCAGCCTTCCAACACTTTTAAACTCAATCTAAATTATGAATATTTTCACTATCACTTAAGTTGAGACAATCAACAAAATAAATAAATCAAGCATTGTTTGTAACATTTGCCAGTTTCTGTGGTGTAAATTCTCCCACCGTGTCTGATTTCAAGAGAGCAACATGATATCACTGATCATGAAATTGGGAAGAAATGCACACACCATCACATAGTATTTTCTACAGACAGCTACAATACACAGGGACTTCCATTTTCCGGTCTGACAGGTAAAGAGCTTGGAAGTCACCACTCCCATCCTCACAAGAAAAAAATCTGAACAAACTGAAACTTAACAACCTATCTTAGACCCATCAGAGAATTGAGATCACAGGCAAAACCTTTCCCCTAAAAACTGGAGAGACTGGTGGACTCAGAACAGAGAATCATGACTTTACTGGGAGCAAAAACTGCTGAAACCAGCAACTGGTAGGAATACTTATAGGACAATTTACTGATCACTGGTGACTGAATATGTACTAGCTTGAAAGGTTTTTAAAACTCCTGGAGGCCCAGCCTTAAAATGGGTCTCACACATTTTTGTGAGTTTTACTTCCAGGAACCCCACTGGGTTCTCACTGTGAGGACTGTAAAGTAATCCTCTCATGCTTCCAGCAGGAAGAGAGGGAAGGTAGCCCTTTTGAAATATACCTAAGGGCATTCTGTTCTCCTTAACAAAGGCCTATTCTCAAGGTAAACTATTTAGCAGAACCTGACTTGGTTTTTCCCAGAGTATAACCTATGTGGGAAAAAAGAACATACCCATGGGAAGGAATATCACTAATGGAAAAAAAAAGGAAAGAGACTCAACTGCAGCCTCCTCTGATCTTTCTGTTTCATATAAGGGGATGGGAGAAGATGAGACACCTGTGAAGGTCACAGCACAGGGACATAGCTCAATAAAAAACAGAGACCTGACGGGGCTCGGTGGCTCAGCCTATAATCCCAGCACTTTGGGAGGCCGAGGCGAGTGGATTGCCTGAGCCGGCAGGTTCCAGACCCGCCTGAGCAACTTGGTGAGACCTCATCTCTACAATAGATCAAAAACTAGCCAGGCGTGGTAGCGCGAGCCTGTAGTTCTGGCTACTTGGAAGGCTGAGGCAGAAGGATCATCTGAGCCCAGCAGGTTGAGGCTGTGGTGGCCGGGAGCGTGCCACTGCACTCCAGTCTGGGTGACAGAGTGAGACTCCAACTCAAAAAAAAACCAGAGACCTAATAATGGAATTATGGGATGCCCCCCCCATCTTACCACTATAGCATCAGTAGGGCTCCTGTATAATAATGGGATTACAACTAAAAAAGCTGCAAGGCTCAGACCCTATTTACAAAAGAGTGTCTAAGGAAACACAGAGATAGCAGAGGAAACAAAAGCAAGGACACCAGAATAAATTTTAGCCTCTAATGCCTACAGCTATAGCGAACAGTAAACACAGCCTAACTCTTAGCCATGTAAACATAAAACCTGACCTTTACCTAATACATCGTGTCCAACTTTTAATAAAAAATGTTACAAGGCATGCTAAAATGTATTTTAATAAAATATAAACAGACCAAGCATCAGAACCAGACTCAAATGCTACAGAAATTTTGAGATTATTAAACTGAGAATTTAAAATAACCATGATTGTTAAGGATGCAAATGGAAAAAAAAAAGACAACGTTCAAGAACAAAGGGTAACGTAAGAGCGATTAAAACACAAAGCATCAAAACGAAACATTAGAAATCAAGAACACTTTCTATATGACACCACAATCCCCCTACTGGGAATATACCCAGAGGAACTCAAATCACTCTATGAAAAAGATACCTGCAGGCCGGGCGCATTGCCTCACACCTATAATCCCAGCACTTTGGGAGGCCGAGAAGAGAGGATTGCCTGAGCCAATGGGTTTGAGACCAGCCTGAGCAACTTGGCAGGACCTCATCTCTACAATAAATCAAAAAATTAGCCGGGTGTGATGGCACCTGCCTATTGTTCCAGCTACTTGGAAGGTTGAGGTGGAAGGATCACCTGAGCCCAGCAGGTCGAGGCTTTGGTGGCCAGGAGCGTGCCACTGCCCTCCAGCCTGGACGACAGTGAGACTCTAACTCAAAAAAAAAGTTACCTGCATACGCATGTTTATTGCAGCATTATTTACGATAGTAAAAACATGGAACAACAGTGCTGCCCATCAAAAGAGGATTGGATTTTTTTTTTTTTTGAGTTGGAGTCTCACTCTGTCACCCAGACTGGA
>NW_007258146.1:486692-491860 GCF_000164805.1 Carlito syrichta | reverse complement strand
ACCCTGTCTTCTGCAGTACGGAGCCAGGACTTTGCAAATCTCATCTCTCCATTGTTGCCTCTTCCTTCCTGGCCAGATCCCTTCCCATCCCCTCAGTGTTGCCACAACCACGTGACATCAACAGGCAAAAGCTTGTCCAGTTTTCCTGGTGTCCAATGCTCACCAAGCCGGGTGTTCAGGCTCCTCAGTGAGCCCAGAGTCAGCCAAGCGCATA
Organism: Carlito syrichta; assembly: GCF_000164805.1. NCBI lineage: Eukaryota > Metazoa > Chordata > Mammalia > Primates > Tarsiidae > Carlito > Carlito syrichta. The sequence continues at coordinate 491,646 of NW_007258146.1, read as the reverse complement.
CCCATCCCTCAGGTATGAGTATCAGGTCTGTGGGTTCCTTCCCTGTGTCCTCCATCTTTTTTCATCCCCTGTGGGGTGGAAAAAGATGGATCTACTTGCATGTGCAATGCCTTCCCGTTTAATCCCGGCCTTTTCGGAGAATGAGGTGAAAGGTCTTCATGACCCCGCGGGTTTGAGACCCGCCTGGGCAGCGAGACCTCATCTCTACAATAAATCCAAAAATCACCCGGACATGGTAGTGCATGCCTGTAATTCCGGCTACTCAGAAGGCTGAGGCGGAAGGATCGCTGGAGCCCAGCAGGTCGAGGCTGTGGTGGCCGAGAGCAGCCACTGCACTCCAGTCCGGGCGACAGAGTGAGACTCCAACTCAAAAAAAAAAAAAGGGATTGGCAATAGTTGGAAACTGCCAGGGGACAGGGTAGCAGGATTGGCAGTAGTGGGAAACTGCCAGGTGAGAGGAAGCATACCTCATCAACAAGGGTACCTGCATAATGAACATTTGTATACCTAACCTTGAATTGTACCCTACATCTTAAAAATTAAAAGTTAAAAAAAAATCAAGAACACTAACAAGCGGGGCTCGGTGGCTCAGCCTGTAATCCATGCTTTGGGAGGCTGAGGTGAGTGGATTGCCTGAGTCTGCGTGTTCGAGACCCATCTGGGCAACTTGATGAGACCTCATCTCTACAATAAAATCAAAACTAGCCAGGCGTGGTAGCGCGTGCCTGTAGTTCCAGCTACTTGGAAGGCTGAGGCAGAAGGATTGGCGGAGCCCAGCAGGTCGAGGCTGCAGTGGCCGGGAGCAGCCACTGCACTCCAGTCTGGGCAACAGAGACAAACTCCAACTCAAAAAAAAAAAAAAAAGAACACTAACAAAAATAAAGAATGTCTTTGGTGGGTTCATCAGTAGACTTTATTTTTAATATAACTTTAATATAACTTGTTCAGTTGCAAGTTTAGATAATGTTTAGCAACCAATTCACAAAATTAATGAAATTAATAAAAATGTAACAAGTTTTCAAAAGTCACTGTGGACTGGCACATTGATGCTGAAATAACTCATTGAAAGTGAGTTTTACTTCCACTTCCAATGAAAGTATCCTTTTCAGACTTTTTTCTCTGAATATAAAGCTGAAAAACTATTCAGATTTAAATAGTCTGTTAAGTTTCCATTATGTGCTGAACACTGTGCTAAGGAAATTTGTGTATATTATCTCAAATTCTCATAACTATGAGATAAAGATATCATCATTGCTATTCTTTTAAGTTAAAAACTGAGGATTAGCCTATTCACAGTTAGATACCTACAATATGGCAAAACTAAGATTTGAGCCCAAATCAGTGTTCTTTCTATTCACTGCCTTCTAAAGTTCATAGACTAAGACTGAGTCAAGAAAAGGTATACTGATGCCAGGTGCAGTGGCTCACACCTGTAATCCCAGCACTTTGGGAAGCAGAGGCAAGAGGATTGCTTGAGCCCAAGAGTTCAAGACCAGCCTAGGCAACTTGGAGAGACCTCATCTCTACAACAGAAATAACCAAGTACACTGAAAGAAAATATAAAGTAGTTGGGTGCAGTGGCGCATACCTGTAATCCCAACACTTTGGGAGACAGAGGCGAGAGGTTTGCCTGGGTTCAGGGGTTCAAGACCAACCTGGGCAAGTTGGTGGGACCTCGTCTCTACAGTAAATATCAGAAAAATTAGCTGGGTGTGGTGGCACACACCTGTGGTTCCAGTTACTTGGAAGGCTGAGGTGAAAGGATTGCCTCAGCCCAGTAGGTCAAGGCTGCTGTGGCCATGAGCATGCCACTGCACTCCAGACTGGGTGATAGAGTGAAACTCCTACTCAAAAAAATAAAAGGTATCCTGACAGTTGACTCAATTTTTCTATAATTATTTAGCCCAATCCCACTCCAGCTGCACCATGAATCCATAAGTTATATGTCTCATTAGACAAAGCGAATGTCAACTGTGGTGATTCTTTAGGACATTACCATGGTTACCAAACAGAGTCCTATACTCCAGCCTGGACATTCCAGAAGAGGCCAGGGAGGAGTTGAGATGGCCTTCTTCAACTTATATCTATTAGGATATCAAAATTCCTTTTGGAACAAAAAAAAGTACACAACTGAAGAAACAAGTAAGGGGAATATAGCGTAGAAGGTTAGAAGGGTCTCTTCTTTTCCTAGCCACTTCCTAGCTATTTCTTTTCCTACATAGGCGTAGAGATTTATCCTCTAAAACCAACAATTACACTAGTTAAAAGTATGGAGTAGGGGCACTGTCCATTCAGCTTTGCTCTCCTGTCATTCAATATTAAGACCATGGTTTGTTAAATCAAATAAGTATATCCTTAGTTGCACATTTAGCCAACATTGATTAAGCACCAACTACATGCCAGGCTTTATGTTGGTGACTGGAGTTACAAAGATGAAATGGATAAGACCTCTGCTATGAAGTAGCTGACTGATGAAGAATATAAGTATGTAATAAAATACTGCAATATATAGCTGGGCATGGTAGCTCACACCTGTAATCCCAGTACTTTGGGAAGCTGAGGCAGGGGGATTGCTTGAGGCCAGGAGTCCAAGACCAGCTTATGCAACAAAGCAAGACCCCAACTCTACAGAAATATTAGCTAGGCAGGGTGGTGCACACCTGTAGTCCCAGCTACTCAGGAGATAGAAACAGGAGGGTCACTTGAGCCCAGGAGTTTGAAGCTGCAGCGAGCCATGACCATGCCACTGTACTTCAGCCTGGGTGACAGAGTGAGACCCCGATTCAAAAAAATGGCAACATAGCATATGATTACATTAAATATGAAATGTTATGGAACCTCAAAGGAGGAAGTACCTGGTACTATTGGATACTGGATTTGAAATAAGAATGGGGAGACTCTTTAGAGAAAACTTCACACAAGAAATGCTTTCAGAATTGAGTATTACAGGATGATTGGAATTCACCAGATAAACAAAGAGAATAGCACAGACAAAGGAACAGAACCTAAGAGCCATATTAAGTGAATTCCAAGTACTTGGGTACAGATAAAGGGTAAAATAGAGAGGTGCTGGGAGGTAGACTTTGAAAACTAGGAAGGAGCCAGATAATTGAGGATACTGTTAGCCATGCTAAGCATTTTAACTTTATGAGGAGCCACTGAGTTTTTAGTAGGCAGTGAGTAACTAGTAGATTTTGTATGTCCTAGTGCCTAGCCATGTCTCACACATACTAGAGGTTTCATAAATAATTGTAGAATGAATGCATGAATAAACGATTTTGAATAACTATAAAACAGGAACCTAGGGGTGGCCTTGCAGGAGATATGACAATTTAGCTCTTGAAAGATGAATTGCTTGAAAGCACAGAAATGGAGAAGAAAGGGTATTCCAGGTAGAATGGAGAACACGTGTAAAGAAAATTAAATGTAGGTGGGTACAGAAGCAAAAGTATTGGGGTACAGGAAGAGGTGACTAGGAAAGTATAAAAGCACAAAGAAGATTGTGAGAGACAATCTTATATAAATCTCCATTGGGCACTCCCTGTCCTCTTTGCAGTTCCATCAAAGAAACTCTGTTCTACTATCCAGCTTCCAGGTAAGAAGAGTCCCCCAATGGGCCTCAGAAACCCCTTAATATCTTTATACCAACCCTTCTCCTCCCCACCTCAGCTGAGTCCCAACATTATGTCATGGGACTATTCTTGTCTCCAAATAAAGAAGAGCTCTCCTCTACTTTCTTTTAGAAAAACAGACCCTTCGGGAAACTCACAAATTTCCCTTGTTCCAGGCCAAGATTAAGCCTCTTTCTAGCTGCTCCAATCCTACCTGCCCCTCCTAGATGGGACTCGATCACCATGAAGAAACTGAGCTCTCAGCCTGGAGTATTCCTACCTGAGTAGCTACTTAATCACTAGTGAACAAGACTTGATATCAATCCAAAGAGGCCTGGGTCTCATTTATTTGTAGGCTAAACAGAGAAGATTTTACTTTATAAAAACCAGAGTCCTCTATGGATAATAGGGAAATATCCTGATATAATCTGCTTACCCATGTTGTCTCATTCTGGTGGTGGGAAACATCAGAGGCAAGAGGCTTGGCCAAACTGGTGGCCTACAATGCAAGGTTAGAGGGAAGACTGAACTTCAAATTTGTCATCCTACTCCCTGTTCACTTCCCCTCACCCCAGTTTTACACCCTCCAGTTACCTGCTCAAGATGTGGATAGAGGATTTCCACTTGCCAATTTCTGTTTTTTTGGGTTTTTTTTGAGTTGGAGTCTCACTCTGTCGCCGCTCCCAGCAACCCCAGTCTCGACCTGCTGGGCTCCAGCGATCCTTCCGCCTCAGCCTTCCAAGTAGCTGGAACTACAGGTGCGCGCTACCACATCCGGCTAATTTTTTTGATTTTATTGTAGAGATGAGGTCTCGCCAAGTTGCCCAGGCGGGTCTCGAACCTGTAGGCTCAGGCAATCCACTCACCTCAGCCTCCCGAAGGTGCAGGATTACAGGTTGAGTCACCGAGCCTGGCTTCACTTGCCAATTTCTAATTAATTCATACTTTTGCTGGCTCAAGCTCTTTATGACAACTATTTATTATGTGCTGTGTGCCAGGCACTGTACTAAGCAAAAACATTCCTGTAAGGTAGGTATTACTATTCCCTTTTTTACCAATAAGAACACTGAGACTCAGCCGGGCTCGGTGGCTCAGCCTGTAATCCCGTGCCTTTGGGAGGCTGAGGTGGGTGGATTGCCTGACCCCATGGGTTCGAGACCCGCCTGGGCAACTTGGCGAGACCTCATCTCTACAATAAATAATAAAAAAAAACCAGCTGGGTGTGGTAGCGCATGCCTGTAATTCCGGCTACTCGGAAGGCTGAGGCGGAAGGATCACCAGAGCCCAGTAGGTCAAGGCTGTGGTGGCCGGGAGTGGCCACTGCACTCCAATCTGGGCGACTG
>NW_007258146.1:484765-486319 GCF_000164805.1 Carlito syrichta | reverse complement strand
CTGGGCGACAGAGTGAGACTCCAACTCAAAAAAAAAGAAAAGAAAAGAAAAGAAAAAGAAAACTGAGACTCAAATAAATTAACCTTTTTTTTTTTTAGTTTAAGTCCCAGTCTGTCACCCAGGCTGGAGTGCAGTGGCATGCTCACGACCACCTCAGCATCGACCAGGATCACTGGAGCCCTGCAAGTTGAGGCTGCAGTGGCCGCTCCCGGCCACTGCACTCCAGTCTGAGTGACAGAGTGAGACTCCAACTCAAAAAAAAAGAAAGTCCACCTGACATTTGAACTAAGGACTCGAGGGTTAATAGATTCTCCCAGAAAGATTGGCCATCAATCGTTTGTACAGTGGCTTGCTCACAGGAAAAGACCTGCATTGTCTGTCTCCATAAATAACAGTGTTTAAGAGCACAGGCAGAGATGTTAGATAATTTGGAATCAAAATCTGGCTCTGCTGCTGTTACCTTGGGTTAATAAATTAATTTCTGGCCGGGCTCGATGGCTCAGCCTGTAATCCCAGCATTTTGGGAGGCCGAGGCGAGTGGATTGCCTGAGCTTGTGGGTTCAACATCAGCCCGGGCAACTTGGTGAGACCTTGTCACTACAATAAAAAAAAAAAATTCGCTGGGCGCGGTAGCACACGCCTATAGTTATGGCTACTTTGAAGGCTGAGGCAGAAGGATCGCTGGAGCCCGGCTAATTTTTGATTTATTGTAGAGATGAAGTCTCGCCAAGTTGCCCAGGTGGGTCTCGAACCCGTGGGTTCAGGCAATCCACTCACCTCGGCCTCCCAAAGTGCTGGGATTGCAGGCTGAGCCACCAAGCCCAGCCCAGGTGGACTTTCATATAGAATTATTCACTGTTCCCCAACAAGTGGTTCTCAAGATTTCCAGGAGCCCATCATTCACTGGAGCTAAATGACAACTTTGCTAATGACCATAATTGTTGACCTGAGAACTCCTATAAAGAGTCAAACCCTTACAACCTATTCCCATAACCCCTGGACAACTTCCCAAGAGAGTTACAACAGTCTACAACTTCAGAATAGTGTTCTGCAAAGGAAAGAATAACTGAATGAGTTCTAACTGATCTCTCATATCTTTCTCACACACACACATACACACATCAGAGAATCATAATTATGTAGTACAATAGTGTGGTTTGTTTCCTGCGCTTAAAACTCAAACTTTGCTGGAGTTATTGGTGAAAACTCAAAACTAGGAGTTCATCAAACACGTTCTTATTCCTCCGAAGAAAACAGGAATTTCACTTCTGGGACAAGAATTTAGTGAAATCACCATCTGACACGGCAACCAGTTACCGCTGATCCCACCCTTCCAGAAGGTATTTTGAACTAAATGTGATCCATCTGACCTTGGGGTGTGTTTCACCTAATCGATACCTATAAACTCCTAACCACCAACTACAGATCCCTGGTATAAACCTGCCACTAGACATCAAGCTAGCAAGCTTGGATTAATTAATGAATACTAGCTGAGCTTGTTGGCTCAGCCTGTAATCCCGCGCTTTGGGAGGCTGAGGTGAGTGGATTGCCTGA
>NW_007258146.1:482931-484359 GCF_000164805.1 Carlito syrichta | reverse complement strand
TCCACTCACCTCAGCCTCCCAAAGGCGCGGGATTACAGTCTGAGCCACCGAACTTGGCTTGTCAGTTAATTTTTAAAAGAAATTTTAAATTAGGAATCAAAAACAGACACATACTGTATTTTAAATTGTAATTTGGCCAGGTGTAGTGGCTCACACCTGTAATCCCAGAATTTTGGGAGGCTGAGGCCAGGAGTTCAAAACCAGCCTGGGCAACATGGAAAAAAGAATTAACCAGCATGGTGATAAGTGCCTCGAGTCCCAGCTACTCGGGAGGCTGAGGTGGGAAGATTGCTTAAGCCTGGGAGTTTGAGGCAGCAGTGAGCTGTGATCATGCCACTGTACTCCAGCCATGAACCCAGTCATGCAATTATAAATAGAAAATGAATATTCCATTCACTGGATATCATGTTCACTACCGGGGGAAAGAGGGCTCGCTAGGAGCGCAGACGTCACCCACACACAATTCACTTATGTAGCAAATCCTCACATGTTCCCTACAACTCTAAAATAAAAATAAAATAAGGTGCTAAAAAAAATACAATCCAAGAATAAATAGATAGATAGAGTTATAGATATTTTCAGCCACTATTTGTTTTGTTTTGTTTTTGAGTTGGAGTTTCGTTCTATCATCCAGGCTGGAATACGTAGCACAATCACAGCTGGAATACAGTAGCACAACCTCTTGGGCTCAGGCAGTCTTAGCCTCCCAAGTAGCTGGGATTACAGATAGAAGCCACCATGAACAGCTTATTTTATTTTTTGTAGAGATGCGGTCTCGCTATGTTGCCCAGGTTGGTCTTGAGCTCTTGGGCTCAAGCAATCCTCCTACCTCAGTCTCCCAAAATGCTAGGATTACAGGTATTAGCCACACTATGCCTGGCCTCAGCCCCTAAATTTATGATAATTATGATGCAACAATAGAAAATAAATGTGATATTAAATCAGTGGTCTTATAAAAAACTATTTTTAAAAAGTTCATTACTAAGCCAAATAATGTCACTATAACTTTTCTTTTTCCCTATTCCTGTAGGTTTTTTGTCTATCCGTAGAATTGCTACCATTTTTTCATTTGCTTGTTCTGTATGTACCAGTTGTTACTTCTTTCCCCAGTACTTCAACAATTCTGCCAAATGCCCAATGATAATTTTTTTTAGATCACTTAAAACACAACAAATAATCTGTCAGTTATAATTTTTCCCAAACTGCCACTCTCCTACTCTAGTCTGGACTGTTACTCTGTTGTCCTGGGAGTTGTTTTTGCATCTCTCCAGGGTTGTATTCCTTGTCTCCTGGATCCCATGTTTTCTTTCTTGGTTTACTCCCTCCCTTTCCTGGAATATATCCTCAAGAAGCTTTCTAAGAATGTATAGAAGCCAGGCTCGGTGGCTCAGCCTGTAATCCCACACCTTTGGGAGGCTGAGGTGAGTG
>NW_007258146.1:479966-482430 GCF_000164805.1 Carlito syrichta | reverse complement strand
GTGGATTGCCTGAGCCTGCAGGTTCAAGACCAGCCCGGGCAACTTGGCGAGACCTCATCTGTACAATAAATCAAAAATTAGCCAGTTGTGGTAGTGTGCACCTGTAGTTCCAGCTACATGGAAGGCTGAGGTAGAAGGCACTCCAGCCTGGGTGACAGAGTGAGACTCCAACTCAAAAAGAAAACAAAACAAAAACTCCTGAATTGATCTGCTAACTTTAATTAATTATGTTACTTTTTATTATTATTTACTCTTTGGGAGCTTTTCTTAAGTCTGTCTTTCAACTTTCTTGTTAATTAACTATTATTGTATTAAAAATTATCATAAAATATAGAGGCTTAAGCAACAAGCATTTATTAGCGTACAGTTTCTGTTAGTCAAGAATCCAAGAGAAGCTTAGCTAGATGATTCTGGCTCAGGACCTGTCATGTTGTTGCAGACATCCTAGGATGTCATTAGGGGCTGCAGCCATATAATGGCTGGAGGTGGGGTGAGGCTGGAGGATCAATTTTCTTTTATCTTTTTTTTTTGAGTCAGAGTCTCACTCTGTCACCCAGGCTGGAGTGCAGTGGCACATTCACGGCCACTACAGCCTCCACCTGCTGGGCTCAGGTGATCCTTCTGCCTCAGCCTTTCAAGTAGCTGGAAGTGCAGGCATGTGCCACCATGCCTGGCTAATTTATTTATTTATTTATTTATTGTAGAGGCGAGGTCTTGCCATGTTGTCCAAACTGGTCTTGAACCTGTGGGTTCAGGCAATTCTCTCACCTCCACCTCTCAAAATGCTGGAATTACGGGCGTGGGCCACCATGTCCTACTGGATCCATTTTCAAGATGGCTGGAAGCCTTGGTTCTCCATGGGTGTTGACAGAACACCCCATTTCCTCACCACATGGGCCTCTCCATAAGCTACTTGAGTGTTCTTATGTGACAGGTAATTTTCCTCAGAACAGGTGATCTCAGAGAGAGAGAAAAGGAAGAAAGTAAAAAATGCCTTTGTATGACCTAATCTCAGAAATGACTGTCACTTCCTCCTCTTCTGTTTGTTAGAAGAGAGTCACTAAATCCAGCCCATACACAAAGGATTAAACTCCACTTCTTGAGGGGAGGAATATCAAAGAATTTTTGTACCTATGTGATAACCATCACACACCTTCATATCAGAACATTTTATTTTGGCTATTATATTTTAATTTCCAAGATTTTCCTTTTTCATGTTTTCTTTTTTCTTTTTTTTTTTTTTTTTTGAGTTGGAGTCTCACTCTGTCACCCCGACTGGAGTGCAATGGCACGCTCAAGGCTACCACAGCCTCGGCCTGCTGGGCTCCGGCGATCCTTCCACCTCAGCCTTCCAAGTAGCTGGAACTACAGGCACGCACTACCACGCCCGGCTGATTTTTGATTTATTGTAGAGATGAGGTTTCGCCAAGTTGCCCAGGCGGGTCTCGAACCCGCAGGCTCAGGCAATCCACTCACCTCGGCCTCCCAAAGTGCTGGGATTACAGGCTGAGCCACCGAGCCCGGCCTTGTTTTCTTTTTTCCATGAATATTATACTTTACTTAAAGTTCTCTTCCCTGCATTGACTCTTTTTTCTCTGATCTTATTTTGGTTTCTGTTTTTCTCATTGATTACTGTTTTTAAATAACTGATGATCTTTGGCTCTCCATTCTGATTTAAGAGTAAGGAACAAAAAAAGCTAACTAGAAGCTTATGGAGAGAGTTATCCATTGTGGGCTTCACTGGAGCTTTCCTCTGGATCTCTGCAATGCCTCCTGGAAGAATTCTATAATTGTGTCTCTAGGGATTGATTATATGCTTGCCTTTTAACAAACTGGGACCAGGACAGGAGAAGTTATTGAGAGTCTCACTCTTAAGGATATTGATTTATTCACATTTTCAGTGCTGCACCACATGCTAGCCCTCACAGTGAATCCTGTCCAGGAGGGCAGTGATTTCTAGATTCAGGTCCTTCAGAGAAATCTTTCATTTCCTTGTTGGGGCAGGGTGGTTTACCTGGTTGTGTCAAATGTTATGTAGACAGAGTTGCGGTGACCACTTTCCTGTTCTCAGGCCTATTCCTTACTCCTACCTTCTGTAGTACCTATTACATTCTAAATTCTGAACCTCTCCGATGAATTAGCTCAATTCTAAATTAGCTCTAATTCTATCCTCCACTACAGAAACTTAGGTAAAAACCTTCTCTATTCTGTTAGGTTAGTTGCCACCCTGCTATACACTTTGCATTTTCCAAAAGTCTCATCTGCTATTGTATCTTTGCTCACTCTCTTTGCCCTTGAAGGTTAATGCCATAGTGATAATGATGATAATTATGATGATGATATCATTTTAGAAAATTTGGGAAGGAAAGCAAATAAACTCATAAGGTCATCCACCATTGAAAAAAATCTTTTTTTTTTTTTTTGAGTTGGAGTCTCACTCTGTCCCCCAGACTGGAGTGCAATA
>NW_007258146.1:479303-479946 GCF_000164805.1 Carlito syrichta | reverse complement strand
CAATCCACTCACCTCAGCCACCCAAGGCGTGGGATTACAGGCTGAGCCACTGGGCCCGTCTTAAAAAATCTTTTAAAAAACTTGCTGGATGTGGTGGCTCACACCTGTAATCTCAGTCACTTTGGGAGGCAGAGGTGAGAGGATTGCCTGAGCCCAGGGGCTCAAGACCAGACTGGGCAACTTGGTGAGACTTCATCTCTACAAGAAAAAAAAAATTAGCTGGGTGTGGCGGCATATGCTTGTGGTTCCAGCTACTTGGAAGGCCAAGGCAGAAGGATCATCTGAGCCCAGCAGGTTGAGGTTGTGGTGGCTGTGAGTGTGCCACCGCACTCCAGCCTGAGCGACAGAGTGAGACTCCAACTCCAAAAAAAAAAAAAGGAAAGAAAGAAGTTCCCTACATCCTTTACCCAAGTAAATCCATTGTTAATATTTTGCCTCTCTCTCCTTTTTACTTTGTCTCTATCTCTATCTAATGTCTACTTTTTCTCAGATAGTTGAGAATAAGTTGCTCATATTATATCCCTGAATAAGTTTGTATTGCCTGAGAACATCAATCCACAGTATACTTATCAAATTCAGTAAATTTTTTTTTTTTTTTTGAGTTAGAGTCTCACTCTGTTGCCCAGACTGGAGTACAGTGGCC
>NW_007258146.1:439120-478959 GCF_000164805.1 Carlito syrichta | reverse complement strand
CACCTCAGCCTCCCAAAGGCACGGGATTACAGGCTGAGCCACCGAGCCCGGCTAAATTCAGTAAATTTTAACACTGAAGCAATATTATTAAATAACTATAGTGTATATTTCAATTTTGTCAATTGTCCCATTAATGTCCTGTAAAGCAAAATTTTTCCATCCACAATCCACTTAAGGACCAAGCATTATATTTAGTGAGCATGTGTCTTTAGTGTCTTTCAATCTGGAACAGTTCCTCTGCTTTTCTTTGTTTCACAACATTGACATTTCTGTAATAGTGCAGGCAAGACATTTAGTAGAATATTCCTTCATTTGGGTCTGTCTGATGTTTCTCATGATTAGATCCAGTATAAGCATATTTTGACAGGAATAAGTGATGTTATGTCCTCAATACATCATATCAGGAAGCTCATGTTGTCGTTTTGTCCTATCACTGGTGATACTAAATTTGACCACTTAAGGTGATTTGCCAGTTTTCTCCACTGTCAAGTTACCATTTTATTTTTGTAATCAATAATAATTCCTGGGAAGATATTTTGAAAAAACATATAAATATCCTATTCTTCATCAAACTTTCACCCACCCTTTTATTGATGGTTTTGTGTGAATCGATTATTTCTGTGATAGCTGCAAAATGGTGATTTTCTAACTCTAATTCATTTTAACTCAAAGTTTACAGCAATTTACTTTATTTTTCTTTTTTTTTTTTTTTTTTTTTTTTTTTTGAGTTGGGGTCTCACTCTGTTGCCCAGGCTAGAGTGCAGTAGTACGATCACGGCTCACCACAAGTCTCAAACTCCTGGGCTCTAGTGATCCTCCCACCTCAGCCTCCTGAGACTACAAACATGCACCAGCACACCTGGATAATTTGTTTTTTTATTTTTTTGAATTGAGTACTCACTTTGTCACCCAGCCTGGAGCGCAGTGGCACGATCATAGCTCACGGCAGCCTTGACTTCCTGGGCTCAGACAATCCTTCCACTTCAGTCTTCCTAGTAGCTGGGACTACAAGTGAGCACCACCATGCCAGGCTAATTTTTTTATTTTTTGCAGAGACAAGGTCTCACTATGTTGTCTAGGCTGATCTTGATCTCAAAGGGCTCAAGCAATCCTCTCACCTCGGCCTCCCAAAGTGCTGGAATTACAGGCGTAAGCCACTGTCCCTGGCCAAGATCTTTAAGTGATTGTGCTAGGCACTGGAAATACAACAGTGACTAACATAGACAATAAGTAAATAAATAAACAAGGCCTAGATTGTGACCAATACTAGAAAGAAAATGAAGGGGAAATGGCAATACAACAGAAGTCATCTGAGGGCCAGATGTAGCCTGATGACATGTTCAGCCTGCAGAGTGCTTTTTAAAAATTTTGTATCGACATTTAAAAATCGAGAGATTTTTATATAAAGCCAAAATTTCTGACTTCTTTTTAAAAATTAGATTTGGTCACACTGGCCCTAAATTGTGGCTCTAAATGACAACAAACAGCTAGAACAAAGTAGCAGCTGTCCCTTCAGATGGGACAGGTTTCTTACCCAGCTTGCTTTAATCATAAGTATTATCCACCTGGACTTTATAGGCAACTGAGTGTGAAGATCCACGAAGGAAAGTAACTTGGAGAGGCCCACTTGAGATAGAAATTCAAGGAGGTAATGCTTGAACAACATCCTGAAGAAAGAGAAGGAGCTAGTTGTGTGTAGAGCTGAAGTTAGAACTTTACCTTCTTTTTATTTTATTTTATTTTTGAGTTGGAGTCTCACTCTTGTCATCCAGGCTGGAGTGCAGTGGTATGCTCATGGCCACCGTAGCCTCAACCTGCTGGGCTCAGGTGATGCTTCCACCTCAGCCTTCCAAGTAGCTGGAAGTACAGACACACACCACCATGCCCAGCTAGATTTTGTGATTTAGTGTAGAGACAAGGTCTCACCATGTTGCCCAGGCTGGTCTCGAACCCCCAGGCTCAGGCAATCCTCTCACTTTGGCCTCCCAAAGGGCTGGGATTACAGGCTGAGCCACCGCACCCGGTCCACCTTGCACTTTGATCAGACTGCTTTCATTGTACCCCAGCCAGAAGCCTCCACTTCTGACAGGACTTTTTAATTGTGCAAACCCTAACTACTCAGCTATGCACTCTGCCCATCATCCATGACCTCCTAACAAAAGGAGTCATAGAACAGTATTTCTGATGCCACTAGACATTTCCACAAAGATATTCTGGCAATTTTGACTACCCTCTGCCAAGTTTGGCTTCATCCATATCATTCAATCTTCCACCTGAAAATTCCATTCAATAGTAATTATAGTTTATTCCTAGTATTTCCTTGAAACTACTTGAACTGCCTCAGAGTTGAAGTCTTTGCCCACATGGCCAAGCTCTGAGCATACAGGCTAACTTCTAAGAGCTTATTTTAAGGCCTTGAAAAGTATTGCGCTCCAGAGAAACCTGTCAAGACAAAGGTGACTAAACTTGGCTTTCATCTAGTATGTTTAGTCTTCCCAGGGTGATTAGGATCATAACCATAGATCTCAAGTGGCCACTCAGGGCTTCTGACAATTCTATTATACTCCCCTAGTCACTCTCCCACTCCTCAAAGCAACTATTTCACATCTTCTTTCTCCTTGTATCTCTAAAACCCCTTTCTCATCCTCACTGTGAGCTAACTTCCTTACTCCTTATTTCGCTAAGAAAATATTAATAGAAACAATCAGAAGAGATTTTCCATCATTGCATCTAACATTCCCTCTGGTACAATAAATGAACTGACTCCATGAAGGTACCAGACCCCATCCTTTCTCACCTATGCAAAGATTTTGCTCCTAAAATTATCATCTTCTCCCTCAATATGTTTCCTCTTCCCTGATAATTTCCATCAGTATTACAAATGTGCTATAATCTCTTCCATTGAGTGGAAAAACACCTCTCTTGGCCACATGGTCCCCTCAAGCTATTGCCCCCATTTCTTTGTCCATACTTCTCTCCCCACTAGCAAACCTGATTATACCAAAACTCCCAGAAAAAGTTTATACTCACAGTCTAGGAAAAAACCACCATGCTGATTTACCTTGTGTTAAATTCATGATCACTAAACTCAAGTGGGCTTTGTTGCCCACTTGAATTTACTGATTATGCTGCCCAAAAGTCAAACTCCATTTCCTTGCTCCATGTACTCTCTCCTAGTCTCCTGGAGGCCTTTTCCTACCTTCTCCTCTTTCTTCAAATCTCCAACACTTCCTCCCCAATCCTTATTCTGATATAATGACTTGCTTTCTATTTCCCAGGGAAAACAGAAGCAATTGGAAGATAATTTCCATAAGCTCTCACGAACCACATCTATCTGCATCTGTGCCTACAGATCTCCTTTTATCATGAGTGGACACCCTTCCACCTGTGTACAGATTCCATTCCTTTTTGCCTTCCCAAAGACATGACTCCAATAATTCTCCAATCTCTTGCATTAGTTTTTCTGTCTCTGATCATTCCTACTTGCATATATATGTGCTATAATTTCTTCTTCCACCTTAAGACCCCATATTTCCTATTTTCCTGCTCCCCATAGAGCAAAAAACCTCAAAAGAGTTGTCTGTTCTTGCTCTGATTCTTCTCCTGCCTTGAGCCTGCACCAACCGGACTTTTGCCATCACACCACTAAAACCGCTTGTATCTACTCACCAATGACTTACATATTGCTAAATTAAACGATAAACTCTTAGTTCTCATCTTATTTAGTTTATGGGCAGAAAAGTACAGCAGAGCTCAGACGGCTCCAAATCCTCTGCTGCTGAGGTTGCTTAACATGAACAGCTAGAAGGGATTTGAGCCTGTGGACCACCACAGTGGGGAACATGCCTCATACTCTTCTATACTTCAGAACTGGCTTGGGAAATTCACAAGGAAGACAGGGCATTTATAAGTTAACTACCGCAATCTCTTTGTCTCCTAGCAAGTCCACATCCAGCTTGCTTTCCCTGGTCTTTCTTGTCCCAATTTCTATGTCCAGTAATTCAAGGAACCCACAGTTCCTGGCTCTTTACTCACCCTAAGTTCCATAAGCCAAACAATCTTTAAGGACTCTCATTTATCTCCAGAATGATTCCCTGGTCCCAGTGTCTTTCTGGTTGATATCACCTTGCTAATACATTCACTCAAGAGGCTTGACTCTTTTCTGTCTACCTGCTCTAGCACTTCTACCTGTTCTCCATGTTCATATCAGTTACATTCTTGCCTGGCCCCTTAGCTAGGTTTTGAACAGCAACTATAAAAATGAACTTATTGATATTCACACATTTCATTCTTAACACTCTTACTACCATGATATTTTTAAGTCATTCACAATTTTTCTTTGAAGGATAGTTTTTTTTCCTCCTCGTAGGTGTGAGTATATTAACATTCAACTCAAAAGAGCCCACTCAGCTTTTCCTATTATAGTCATAATGAAAACTCACAGAGGTGAGTCAACACATGTAATCAAACAGTCTGCCAGTCTCCGCCTCCTTTCTTTCTTTTCCTCCTGATAAAGAACCAAAATAGAAAAACCAAGAGAGGAAAATGGGTGTGGAGAACATCCTTTGGTCAGTCCTTAACTTCAGAAACTCAGTTTTATCACATACCCATAGTTGTTCAGATTCAGGGGAGCTAACTCCCACTAAGCACAGTGTCTCAGTTTTCTCTCTTATAAATGAAGACAATAATGTCTGCCTTATAGATTTGTTGTGGAGATTAAATAAAATTATACAACACATCTGAGACCTAGCACATAAAATTGTACAACAGATAATGGAGGAAAAACTATAAACCATATGTAAGTTAACTATCTATGTATGCAAAATATAACTTTCCTTTGACTGGAACATCTTTGTCCAGTATTGAAGACTCACTTACTAGGATAACCATCAGATTCCTTGAGGTACAAAAAATGCTAGATGGATTCAAAGGATACTTCATCTAGGCCCTGAAAGAGCCTGATTAACTATAGCTGCCCATAGAAGAGCACCCCGATCAGTGACCAGAACTCTGATGTCCACCAATTAGGAGAGTCTTGTCCCTCCAAGACTCACCCTTCCTGATTCCAATACTGGTTGCTCCTGTACAGGTTCATCCCAGCTTCCAGAATTCATTCTCCCTCTGCCTTGAGTACCTAAGCTTTCCCTTCTGTCCTGCCCAGGGAGCACAGTCCTGTATCTGTCCTTTCCTTTGCTGAATCTCCCTCAGTGCCTGCTTTGAACCCTGCTCCTGTCCACTTTTAGCTTCATACCTAGACACTCCTCTTGGTCCAGAAGTATCTTGGTCTTGATTTCAGACAAATTCCCTCTAACCTGGCCCTTTTCTGAGACAACTCCCTTGCCTTGTTATATGAAAACTCTACATCAGGTTGGCTTCTACCATATGAGCCTAGACACACCGACCTCCATGCTGTGTACATCTCCAAAAGGCCTCACTCCAGCTTCATTCACTACTGCCCTTATCATTCCCTTTCCCTGAGAAATTCACTGAGTCCTCAGATGTGCTTTCATTTCCATTTCCAATTGAATTTTGTCATAAAAGCCAAACCTTGAGTCTTTGATAAATGCTGATCACATCTCACTTATGTTCTAATTTTCTGGATCCTGTCAGAGGACACAATAGTGGTTTTCCCAAACCTGGCTGGAATATCCTCTGCTTAGTCTCCTAGGTCTTCTGGTCTCTGAGCTGCCTCTTTGGTAAACCACCTATTAGAAGACAACTGGAAGTGCCATTCTTAGACTCCAGCAGAGGGCACTGTAGTTCTGGTTTTTCAAACTGGAACGTGAATGGCAAAAATGAACTGGCCAGAGCATCTGAGCCCCTCTGCCTTTTCAAATGGATAGGGCCACTGAAGTTATAGAAATATATTTCGGAAACAACGCATATTGTCTCATAACTGAGACAGAACCCCATCCCCTATCCACATGAAACGAGGGGGAAAGTACTCATGCTACTCACAGCTATATTCTGTCACAGCCTAGGAAGTGGGCCTACCCCCAAGCTGAGTGACTGTGTATGTACTGCGGCAGACAGACCACCTTTTCTGCCAGGGCTCAGTCTTTCTGCACTGATCTTCATTAGGACTGATCCAATCCACTGGTAGAGTTACCCACCAAGTTCCAGTCCTCTCTGCTCCCCGATGCTGGCCATAGGAAGCACTATACATTTCAGTAGAGCTCAGGAAGGCAGAGTTCTGCTTCCAGATCAAGGCAATGGTACCATGTCACTCACCCAACTCAAGTCTGTTCTGGTGAGCAGACACCCTTGACAAGACTCCCACTAAGCTTTACACAGGGGAGCCCATCCCAGGACTGATTCTATCACCTCAGGTTTTCCCTTGGTCCTTGGTCTTTCCTGGAAACCCTGATTATGTTATTTCAAGGGGCAGTTTAGTATGGTGGTTAAGAACATGGACTCTGGAGCCAAATTACTTGGGCTAAACTTGTGTCTGCCTGCCACGTGCTAGTTATATGACCTTGGAAAAATTACTAAACATTTCTGAGCTTCTGTTTCTCCTTTGGAAAATAATTGTACCTATATTATAGCTTTGTGCCAAATACACTATTAGCTAGTTTTACTGTTATCGCTAGAAAATCTACATACTGCACTTCACAACAGTAGTCCACAGTCAGCTATTAAGTTCTGCTGTTGTCTTGTGCCCCGTCTATTCCTCCTGTGTTCAGAATCCTGAACAAGTGCACCACTTCAAAGAAGATATTTTTGGACATGGAGCCAAAATAACTGCCCCCATATGGAAAATGTACCCTGGGGATTGGTCTGGTTCCCTGGGCTCATGCTTCTGTCCACTTCCTCCCAAAGCACTGATAATTTCCTTGTATCTGGAAAGATTAAATAAGTACAAAATAACCTTCCAAACATACCTCAGCCAACTTCAGTACATCTCAGTGCTCCAGCCAACCGCAAGGGATTAATGCCCAACATTTGATAAGATCTCCTAGACAGGAGTCATTTTTTATGTAAAACACCATAACACTTTCTCTCAAGCTGACCTTATATGAATTTCTAGTCAGAGTGATATTAGTCTGCTTGTAGCAATACCAACTCCAAGATAACTGCAAATAATATGTGTCTGATATTATCACCACTATATCCCAAGCATCTGTAACCAAAATATCCTAATCTAGATTTCTGGGAGCCACTGAGGTAGACTCATTCTAAAAATTCTTCAACATGAAAACATTGTGGCTAATCAGTCCCAGTTGCAAGAAACAGAGGCAATGGGCAAAGCAGTAGATAACTAAGATTCTGAAACCACAGAATCCCCTGTACCCTGGGCATTGGTCTGATTCCCTAGGCTCATATTTCTGTCTGTTTCCTCCCAAAGCACTGACAATTTCCTTGTATCAAGGAAGATGATAAGTACAAAATAGCCTTGCAAACATACTTCAACCAACTTCAAGGGATCTCAGTGCTCCAGTCAACCTCAAGGGATCCCAGGGAAGCCTATAATCTAATAAATCTGAGCATTAATTTGGAGGGGTAAAAGTACCCAAGTACTTTTAAACTACCCGAGATGTCCTTCACAGTTCATTCAAAGCATTAAAATGTGGTTTTATGGCAATTCCCAATTTATGGTCTAGTTCTAAAAGAAACTATTCGTGGTACCTAATATGTACTTACCAACAAAGACTATACAGAGCATGGCATTAACTGGGTGAGTGAGGAACTTCTATTGTACCACCTACCAGCAAAAGGATTGATTCATCCACCTTGCTTATAAAGAGCTCATTGCGTTCCTGTACCCAGGACATGCCCTTTCACAGTAGCTAATTCTTACTCACCTCTGTCCCCTTTCACCCCAGGTGACTTCCAAACCTTGGCAGCTTGGGGAAGATATGGGTTACCAAGAATATCTCCCAGCTTGCCAAAAACGGATGTAAGGCATGTGCCAAATGGTGCTTGATTCAGCAGGAAGGCATCCAAGTGGGTGATACTGTCCAGCACATCTCTAAGCACACAGTAAATGTACATAGGGGAAGCTGGGAGTCTGCTACTTAGATACCTTGAGATAACAGAGAACATCATCTGGTTGTACCCTTAAGGACAATTAGCCTGTCACCTAAGCCCAAGCCAATCATTGCTCTCAATCCAGGTCTTTTCCTGCCCACCAGGAATGTGCTCTTATTCTTTCTCCTACATCTATTTGTCTGCAGACATTCTGCCACCCTCACCTTGCCCAAAGTCAAATGACCAAGCTCAAATGACACTACTTCCTGGAAATGGCCCCTCATTGCTATAATCTGTGATGAAGTACAAATCCTGGTTCAGTCCAGGCTTCCAGAACTCTATATGCTAACAAAGGCATCAGTGCTGCCACCTCTCTAAGTCCTCAGCTGTACAGGGAGAGGATTCAAACCGTGTCCCACTCTGGTGGTGTGATTCTTTCAGAGATAGAATGTTAAAGGAGATTTTGATTGGAGGAAAAGAGGGAGAAAGGAGGGGCAGAGATGATGAATGAGTGGGGCCAAGCCAGGAAGGAGTGTGAAAAGCAGGAATTAGGGAAGAACTCCAGATCAAAAGGACCATCCTACCATCCCCACCCTCCACAAGAAATGAGTCAGCAATCCTCAACAAGCAATTTCCAGAGAGAATCACAGGGTCTGATCCAGTCCCTGACAAGCATCAATAACCAGGAAAGACAAAAATCTGAGGAGTAGGACAGAGCTGCTGCTCCATGAAAACAGAATGGGGACCTGAAAACATCAGATACTGCGCTGGAGCAACCTTGAGTTGGATGGGTGACATGATGCCATTGCCTTGATCCTGAGGCAGAACTCTGCCTCCTTGCACTCTGCTGAAATGTGTAATGTCATCCCCTATGACCAGCATTGGGGGAGCAGAAAGAACTGGAAGTTGGTGGGTAACTCTGCCAGCAGACAGGATCAGTCCCAGGGGAGATCAGTGTGGAAAGCCTGAGCCTTTATGTGCAAAGTGGTCTATCTGCTGTACTACAGCACTAGATAGCAGCATCTGAGATTAGCTGGAGGAGGTAGGGTAAGGGGCCTCAACCCTTTTGGCCTGGGAGACAGAATGGATAGAACAGCCAAGAGGTAAAAATCTTGGTGCCACCCTAGACAGCTCCCTTTTTTTCACCCCCCCACTCAGTCATGCCCTTCTGTATCTTCAATTTTTTCTCAGACTCATCCTCTCTTGTTCAGGAGTCTGAGATGCAAGTCAAATGCAGCCTATTTAAGCAGAACATAATGTATTTTTAATAGCACATGAAAGCTGGGAGAAATGGGAACCAAGCTTGGTGAATGGTAACCAGAAACAATGCTCAGCATCATGCTGTAGACCTGGTCTGGCACACAGACTACTGCGGTCAATGCTACGGTGGGTTTTACTGGCACCAAGGACACTGGGCCCTAAATTCCGCTGAAACAAGATGCAGCTTCATGGCTGTCCTTGTTCATCACTTAGCCAAAGACTTTGTATGACCACTGCTTTCTTGCAACCTCCACTTTGATGGAGAATCTGCAGCAAATGTGTTTGAATGTCCTAGCCACAACTCTTTGTCCACGCCCATGCTGCAAGACAGGCTGGGCAAGAAAGATCTGGTGTTTTCAGCCTCTATAGTGAGATACACATATTGCTTCATAAGAGGTGATTCTCAAGCGTAATGAATGCTAGGCACCCACTATACTAGACTACCTTTCCAGCCCCATTCCCTGTCCTTAACTTCACCCAGCACCCAGGCTCCAAGTCAAATGGAAAGCTCTCTGATTCCTCTCTAATGCTTCTTACAGACTTGCCATTCTGTTGCCTGAAATGTTCTTCTAGATTCTACTATGGCTGAAGAACTTCTTATCCTCCAGCACTCAGCTCAAACATAACTTCCCCTATTAGACCATTTCAAGTTCTATAACTATGTTAATCCCAGGAAAGGAACGTCTACCCAGATAAGGAGCATTTTTCATGGGCACTAACCCTAAGTTTCTGTTCAATAACCTGGAGGCCACTCAAAACCCAGGAGTCAGGAAAGAGCAAGAAAGTGGTGAGGGAGGCCTTATGATCCCTTCTTCCCCTCTGTGACAGCTATGGTGATTTGGCTCCTGAGAATCAAATGTGAGTGGCTAGGAGAGATTCCTGCCATGTACCCGGTTGGCATGGAGACCCGGGAATCAGAGAATCAAATAGGCATTTGCCAAGTTCTCAGAATGAGTCTTCTCTTGTTTCAGACCAGAAGGAGCCGGTTCCCACTAGGTTTCCCCCCATTATCTCAGAAGATGGGAATTACTCTGTGCACCAGAATAGTCACACAAGATACCATGCAGCTGTACGGAAAGTGTTGTTAAAGACATGTAAGTATCTTGAAGTAGACATCATGCTAGGACAAAAAAAGATATGTCTCAGTTCCTAAAGAATGGCTGGCATGTCATAGGTATGGTTATAGGGCAGTGGGTGGGGAAAAAACCAACAGGAGAGACTGAGAGGAAAGGAGAGAAAGGAGACTTGAATGGTGGCATGAACAGAAGCAGAAGATCCAGATTTGAGTCCTACTTTTGCTTGTTTTTAGACATCTCACCTTGAGTAAGTCACTTATCCTCTATTAACTTGTTTCCTCATTTGTCTAGAGAGTAAGAAAGCAAGAGAAAATGCCAAGCTTTCAGAATTGTTGGGTCAAGTTAAAAAAATGAAACAAATTAGGAAAGTGTTTTGAATATTATCATGCACTATCCCTGTGAAGGGTGATAAGACCCGGCTTTGGAATTTGAACTGAATTTAAGCTCCAAACAAGTTGTGTGACCTTGGGCAAGTTCCTTTAACCACGTAACCCTCTTTGAACGACCTGAAAACAGGAATAATACTCTTTAGCACTGTTGTGAAAGTTAAAGAGAAAATGTCTTTTAAAAGCATCTCGGCCAGGCACAGTGGCTCAAGCCTGTGATTCCAGCACTTTGGGAAGCTGAGGCGGGAGGGCAGTTTGAGCCCAGGAGTTTTGAGACCAGCCTAGTGAGACCTCATTTCTACAGAAAATTTAATTAGCCAGGCATGGGAGTATGCACCTGTAGCCCTAGCTACTCAGGAGGCTGAGACAGAAAGATTGCCTAAGTCCAGGAGGCTGACGCTGTGGTGAGCTGTGATTGTGTCAATGCACTCCAGCCTGGGTGACAGAATGAGACCCAACTCAAAAAAAAGCATCTAGGCTGGGCATGACAGCTCATGCCTGTAACTTGGGAGGCTGAAGGAGGAGGATCACTTGGGGCTAGTTCAAGACCACCTTAGGCAACATAGCAAGACCCTGTCTCTAAAACAAAAACAAAAACAAAATCGCCTAGGGCAAACTCAGATACATGCAATAACTTGGAGGAATCTCCAGGGAATTAAGCTATGTAAAAAAAGCCAGTCCCCAAAAAATCACATACTGTATGATGCCATTTATATAATATTCTTAAAATGACAAAATTATAGAAATAAAGAACACTGATTACCAAAGGCAGGGATGTGGCTATAAAATGGCCACTCCAGGATGAGTGGTAATGGAATTGTTCTGCATCAATGTTAATGTCCTGGTGTGGTCCTATACTAGAGTTCTGCATGTTACTATTGGCAGGGAATGGGAAAGGGGTACATAGGATCTCCCTGTATTATCTCTGACAACTGTATGTGAATCTATAATTATCTCCAAATTAAAATTTAATTTAAAAAACGAAAATACTCTCAGAAATCAGAACAGGTATATGCAGAAAGAAAGGTACTAAGGGTTGTTTCTAACAGCAAAAATTTTTTAAAAGTCTTATTATTAATTAGTGGGGAAACAACGAAGTCAAAAATATAACATCTCAATGAATTACTCAGGATTTTTTTTAAAATGACTATAAACACTATATAGCAATCCAGACTACTAGGCTATAATTCTAAGGTTTTTGTTTTTGTTTTTGTTTTTTTTGAGTTGGAGTCTCACTCTGTCACCCAGGCTGGAGTGCAGTGGCACGCTCCCGGCCACCGCAGCCTCGACCTGCTGGGCTCCGGCGATCCTTCCGCCTCAGCCTTCCAAGTAGCTGGAACTACAGGCGTGCACTACCATGCCCGGCTAATTTTTTGATTTATTGTAAAGATGAGGTCTTGCCAAATTGCCCAGGCAGGTCTCAAACCCGTGGGCTCAGGCAATTCACTCACCTCAGTCTCCCAAAGCGCGGGATTACAGGCTGAGCCACCGAGCCAGGCTTAATTCTAAGTTTAAAAATATACAATTTTTAGCCGGGCCCATGGTGGTTCACGCCTATAATCCCAGCTCTTTTGGAGGCTGAGGTGAGAGGACTGCCTGAGCCCATGGGTTCGAGACCAGCCTGGGCAACTTGGCAAGATCTCATCTCTACAATAAATCAAAAAGTTAGCCAGGCATGGGGGTGCGTGCCTGTAGTTCCAGCTACTTGGAAGACTGAGGCGGAAGGATTGCCTGAGCCCAGGTCTAGGCTACAGTGGCCGGGAGCATGCCACCGCCCTCCAGCCTGGGTGACAGAGTGAAACTCCAACTCAAAAAAAAAAAAAGTACACATACACACAAATTTTTAGGTCAGGTACGGTGGCTCACACTTATAATCCCAACACTTTGGGAAGCTGAGGTGAGAGGATTGCCTGAGCCCACGGGTTCGAGACCAGCCTGGGCAACTTGGTGAGACCTCATCTCAACAATAAATCAAAAAAATTAGCCAGGCATGATGGCGCATGCCTGTAGTTCCAGCTACTTGGAAATTTAAGGCAGAAAGATCACCAGAGCCCAGCAGGTTGAGGCTGAGGTGGCCATGAGTGTGCCACTGCACTCCAGCCTGTGGGACAGAGACTCCAACTAAAAAAATATATATATATACACATATACAATTTTTATTCTGGTAGAATTAGATTTATCCAAATAAATAATGAAAATATAATATATATATTTTTAAAAGCAACTAGGTAAATCTGATATTATTTCAAAAATTTAAAAACACTTAATACAATAGCTAAGCCTGGTGCAGTGGCTCATGCCTATAATCCCAGCACTTTGGGAGGCTGAGGCGACAGGATTGCCTGAGCTCAGGTGTCTGAGACCAGCCTGGGCAACTTGGCGAGACCTCGTCTCTACAATAAATTAAAAAAATAAAATTAGCCAGGCATGGTAGTGCATGCCTATAGTTCCAACTACTCACAAGGCTGAGGTGGAAGGATCGCCTGAGCCCAGGAGGTCGAGGCTGTGGTAACCGTGAGTGTGCCAACGCATTACAGCCTGGGCGACAGTGTGAGATTCATAAAAAAAAAAAAAAAAAAAGCACATGGGTTCGAGACCCACCTGGGCAGCGAGACCTCATCTCTACAATAAATCAAAAATCAGCCGGGCGTGGTAGCGCTCGCCTATAGTTCCAGCTACTTGGAAGGCTGAGGCGGAAGAATCGCCGGAGTCCAGCAGGTCAAGGCTGCGGTGGCCGGGAGTGGCCACTGCCCTCCAGTCTGGGCGACGGAGTGAGACTCCAACTCAAAAAAAAAAAGCAACATCTAGAACATGATAGGCACTTGATAAATGACAACTATTCACAATATCTAAATGTGAGGTGCTATCATTGTTAAGTTTCAGGAGTGAGCAAAGGAAGGCATGATTTCAAAGAGGAAGGAAGAGAATGAGGATGACCAAGTCCAGAAAAAAAGAAAAACAATGAATCAGTGGACCCCATCTTACACATTTCCCAATGGGTTGACCACTTATTTTTCCACCATCTTAGCACTTTGGGAAAGCTCTCCTGGAGATGGGCTACTAGCAGCAGGAAGAACCAAGCAGGTTCATCTGACCATGAAGGGTGTGAGATTCTGGAATCCGGAAGTGAAACAGGGTGTGGTGACCACATTCCCAGGACCTCTCACCACCTGGTCAGGCCCTATTGCTGGGCTGGGCTTTTGCTGCTCTGAGGCAAAAAAGTGAACAGAGAACTTGAAGAAATTCAATAATCTCCCCTTTCCCCAACTTGTTCAGTTCCCAATCAGGTTTTCAGAGTTCCCTTGACTGATGCTCAGAATTTCAGCTTCTGGCGGTCCCATGATCCAGGAGTGCGTCCAGAGGAAACCATGCCATGGATCCGGAGCCCACGCCACTGCCTCATAAAAAGCCCAATGACCAGGTTAGTCTGCAAGAAGCTGGAGGGGGAGATTAAGGAAAGTACTCTTTCCCCTCACTTAAATCCTTAGAGACTGTTTCATCTCTGCTCAGTTAGGGACTAGAAGGACAGACTTGGGTCTTATCAGAGAAAGCTGGCCTCAGAATCTGAGCAGGAATGTCATTCAGAGGAGTTAAAAGATCTGTCTGTGAATCTGTGTTTCTCCCTCTTGTATGACTTCTGAGCTGGTACAAAACAAGTGTCTATAGTACAACTGTGGAAGCCCAAGGATGTTTCTACTCCCTTCATTGCCATCTCCTCACCCCTCTAATCACTATCCATTGGCAGTGGCCTTATTTCTTCATCACTGCTATTTTTAAGGACCTCCCACCCTCCAGCCTAGCCCGGCTGAATCCGAGACCCTTCTTCTTCTTTCCAGGTTTATGGATCACTCTATTCTCAGTGACAGAAACTTCAGTCTGTATTGAGGAGGACATGGTTGCAGAAAGACAAGATGGACTGTCAGGTGGCTGACTAATGGGAGGAGGGAATTGAGAAAGCAGAGTAAACAGATTGGACTAGAAGTCGCTTATATACACTGAGGGGTGGGAGGAGCGGGAGAGTATTTCAGTGCCCAGATTCCCATGAAAGCCGATGTGTTGAGAGATTCGTGGATCTCTCAAGCCAGACCTTGGTGTGAGAGGTTTCAGAGGGTCCAAAGCACTGGAGAGACAACTGCAGGGGTCTTGACTTAATTCATGGCAGGGGTCAGAGTAAAATCTGGGAAGACACTTTGGTGCTCATGATGCTAAAGTAGTCATGTTCTCTGAAGATACTGCAGCTTCACCTTGGCAGGGAGAAAGTCACAGGAAATCCTCTGACCACAGACACAGGCCCACAGAGCCCTGGGGCAGGGAGTTGCCTCCTGCACTAGGCTCTGCCACTTCTGACCAACCCAGGGCCCAGAACAGCTGCAAAGAACAGGGAATTTTACAAAGAGTTTGATTTTATTGATATTTAAATATATTAAATATTTCACTGAAATACATGGTAGACCATCCCCCCCCCCACCAACAGTGGTTATATTATAAAACCGAAGCCCATGGCCTCCCATCCCCTGACTCCTCCACCAACTGGTGAAAAAAGGGGCAATGGTAGCCCAGGGGAAGGGCATGGCTGGCACTGTGGTATGGGGAGCCAGGATGTGGACAGGCCCCTCCCACTTGGCAAGAAGCAGAGACAAGTCACCCAAGGCTGAGGTCTTCTCACTGTGGTCTTATACCTCCACCCCTATCCGATGGCACCAAGCAGTTCCTTCTTATCCAGGGATATGGCCAGGGCCAGGGGAGTGGATTTTCTATCTGGACCAACTAGTTATTTCCTCTCCTTCTACCTTGGCTAATGGAGTGCCTGATGGCCCATTTGGTTGATGCATTAAGATCCCCCAAGGCAGGCAGTACCGAGCCAGAAACCAGGCCCAGGCAGGAAGCTGGCATCAGAAGGGGCACGAGGATGGGCAAGTAAGTTGTCTGCCCCTTCACTCCCCAAGCCCATCAACTCTGGGGACACTTTCTCCTCTGCCTCTCTAGTCACTTCCAAGACAAAGTGGTCTTCAAGCAAAATCCAGGCTAGTGCCTTTGGCTTAAAAAGATACAGACAGAGAAACCAAGGCATCAACTAATTCAGACCAGAGTCATGGAGGCTGCAAGGAAAGGGGTAGGCGTAAAAGGAAGGCAAGGATAGGAAGGGAACCTAGAGTTCAACCTCCTAACCCTTCTGCTAGCCCTTTCAGTCTTCACAGGGATTAGGGAGCCAGGAGCGTGCTAGACTCAGGCAGAATGCTGAGGAAAGCCAAGTTAAAGGTTCCCCTGCCCAATTCCCTAGTACCAGTACTGGATCCTCAGAGGGATCTCATGCTACCCCAGTCCCAAAGCATACTACACCCCAGGACACTATCTGGGACCCCAGGAAATTCCTGAGCCTCTGCCCACCAAACCCTACATGGTTCAAGTGCGTGGAGCACTGGGGCTCAAGCAGGCGCTTGGGTCCCTGCCATAGGCAAGGAGACAGTCATGCTGCACACATGGCCCCCAAACGGCACTTAGGGATTTGGCACAAAAGGACTCTTCTCTCCAGGGCCACCCTCCTTTTGCTACCACACCCCATCTCACTCCTGTGCAACCTGGGCATCTCTCTATATCCCTTGAAATAGGAAACCCTGCTTCATTCCCAGAAGACAGAGGCCCACAGGAGAGAAGCAACCTGGGTTGGAGAGCTGAGGAGCAGGAGCACAGGGACTCACACAGATCCGAAAAACAGATATGCACACAAAGACCAACATGCAAACACAGTTACACAAACATACAAGCCCTCCCCAGTGCCAGCAACTTGGGAGGACAGGTTAGGGATCAGGGTCATCTTCCTCCATGCCCTGACCTATTTCTATTTGGCAACAGAAGGGGTAGAAATGCTGCATGCCCCCTCGCCAGCAGACAGCAAGAGAGCACTGGGGGCCTGATCCTGACCCCGTCAGGGTCTTCAGATCAAAGTCTGGCACCACCCCTGCCCTGCCTGGCCTGCTCTTTGGCACCTGCAGGTGAACTTCCAGCTCCTGATCTTCTGACATTCCCATAAACATGTGTGCTCTCTGGCTGGGCATTTTCACAGTACCAGTGAGGTCAAACACCCCATCCCCTGGAGTGTGCAGGAACTGGGGCTAAATCTGAGCTGTCAGAGGTCCCTTTGTTCCCCTTTGGGGACAGATCATGGGACTAGGATTTGGCAAATAGAAACGTTCCCCTGAAATGTGGACAGAGCTGGGTCCCCAGAACATCTCCCTCCTCTGCCCTGTGCCTAAGAGGGAGACCTGGCTGGAGCGGGGAGGTGCCCAGAACCAGTGCTGGGGACGCGGGCATAGCAAAGGCAAGCATGGAATAGGCACTCCTCATGCCTGCCCCCCAGTCTTTGTACAAAATATTCCCAGGAAAAAGGGAAAAGAAGGGCCCAGCCCTGAACCTGTTGCCCAGACAGACAGGGTAGGCAATGGCAAGCTGCCATTTTAATCTCTCAGGCAGGAGGGCTCCCCTGCCTCTGTTGCTGCCCCCTCCCTGCTCCCAAAAGCTCCCAAATGGAAGGAGATGGAACAGCCCTACCGCAATTAACAAAAAAAAAGTCACTTGCATAATCCTCTTGGTATCCCCTCATTCACCAGCCTGCGGGCAGACGAGCATGGTCCAAGCACAGCCTGCTGGCGTGTTCCCTTTTGCGGTCAGCAGGGTCTGGAGGCTCAGTGGCCCCCGCCACAGCTCCACTCAGTGAGCACAGAGTCCACTCAGTGCCCACCTTGGTCCCTTCAGCTGTATTTGTTGCTGGGCTCTGCTAACTGCTGGGGCCCCCATTGAGGAAGTAGGTGGTCATCTCCCCCTTGCCCTTCACCTTGACCACCCCTCGACACTCCAGCTGGTAGCCCTTGGCAGCTAGAACCTGGTACAAGTCCGTGGTCACCTGGGGAAGTGGGAAGGGAGCCCACTTAGCCTGGAATCCTTCCTGCTGTATTTGCAGGGGCCCAGGGGTTCTCTAGTCAGGATGGCTCCCCTCCCCCAATCCTTGTCCCACCAACCACAGAACACTGCCACCCTACCCCTGTCCTAGAGGACTGCATAGAGATCTGTGGAAGCTCTGTAGACCCACTCCTCCCAGCCCCTGCTCACATCCCCCTCACCTGGATTCGGTCAGGGACCCCCGTGCTGTCCATACGGCTAGAGACATTCACTGTGTTCCCCCAGATGTCATACTGTGGCTTCCGAGCCCCAATGACGCCTGCCACGACCGGGCCCATGTTCAGCCCTGAGGTGAGAACAGCAAGAGATTGAGACTAGTGGATGTTCCAGCTTAACCCAGGGAGTCATCCCACTTCCAGGTACATTTAGAAACATGCAGAGAAAGAACAAGTCTCCAGTTGTAAAGAATGGAAGACCTGGGGACCTTAGCTTAGGAGCTCCTGAATCAAGACAGCTGTTGCTATCACAGTAATTCACCCAAAGCTCATTTTGTGCCAACCACTCTAGTAAGCATTTTACATTGTTTCCTCCTCTCAATACCTCTAAAAGGCTGTATTATTATCCCCATTGCATAGATAAGGTAACTGAAGCTTCGAGAAGTTAGACGGCCTACCAAATAAGCCAGTAAAAGGAGCAGCCAGAACTCATGCTATTAACCACTCCCATTCACCAGGTCATCTGAGAAGTATTTATTATCAGACCGGCCAGAGATAAAGGCACAGGTACTGGAGTTTAGATAAACCTGACTTCCAATCCCAGCTCTGCCATTTACTAGTTGTTTGACCTTGGGCAAGTTATTTGATCTCTCTGAGAATCAGTCTCTTCATCTATGAAAGGGGATAATTACATGAGGATTAAAATGTGCTAACAGTCAATTTCTAGGACAGTGCTTAATGATCTCTATTCTTTTTTTGAGTCGAAGTCTCACTTGTCGCCCAGACTGGAATGCGGTGGCACGATCACGGCTCACTGCACTCCTGGGTTCAGGCAGTCCTTCTGCCTCAGCCTCCAGAGTAGCTGGGACTACAGGCACAAGTCACCTCACCTGGGTAATTTTTTAACTTTTTTTATAGAGACAAGACCTCACTATGTTACCTAGGCTGGTCTTGAACTCCTAGGCTCAAGCAATCCTACTGTCTTGGCCTCCAGAGTGCTAGGATTGCACGCGTCAGACACCAAGCTTGGCCTCTGTTCTTTTTTTTTTTTTTTTTTATCTTTGAGTCCGAGTCTCACTCTGTCATCCAGGCTGGAATGCAGTGGCATGCTCATGGCCACTGCAGCCTGAAACTGTTAGACTCAGGCAGTCCTTTCCATCTCAGCCTTCCAAGCAGCAGGAACCACAAGTGTGCACCACTACACCCAGCTAATCTTTTTTTATTTATTGTAGAGAGGAGGTCTCACCAAGCTGACCAGGCTGGTCTCAAACCCCTGAGCTCAGGCAATTCTCTTGCCTCCATTTCCCAAAGTGTGGAGATTACAGTCCACCAAGCCACCAAGCCCACCTTGGCCTCTATTCTTAAGATCAGACTTGACAAAGGAGATAAGAGGGAAGGAAATTCCCCACAGGAGCCCCAGTGGGAGTCTATGATCCCATCCCCAGCCTACACCCTCAGCTTCACCCAGAAACAGCCCTGGGAAAACATGCCAAGCAGTCAGGCCTCTTACCAATCTTCATCTGGAAATTGTTGAAGGAGTGCTCATTGATGTGCTTCATCTGCTCCATAAGCCGCATGGCGTAGTCGGCAAGGGCAGTGATATGGGAGCGGCCCACCTGATCATAGGTGCTGGCATTCAGTCCTGAGGCAGCCATGTAGGTGCTACCGATTGTCTTGATCTTCTCCAGCTGCCGGAACTGCTCCTCACTGATGATCTGGACAACACAGGGGACCTGGCTATCAAGGCAAAGAGCCCAAACCCAGCTCTGCCCCAACGTTCATTACTTGCCATGCCTTGGTTCCCTTCCCCATTCCCCTAACTCAAGAGCACCCTTCCTTTTAGTAAGTGAGCCCCTTTCCAGTTGCTGCTCTCAGTATCGGCTGAGGAGCCAGGAAAACAGGCAGCCATCCTGGGAAACAGGCAGTCCAGGACCCCAGGCCAGGACTTGGGCACACAGCTTCAGAAGGTCAGTCAACTTCAGTAGCTCATTCACAGAACACAGAACTGCAGATGGGATATTAAACATCAGTTACTCCAATTCTCACCTTTTGGGAAATGGAGTCCCAGGGTGAGCAAGTGACTTCCCTCCGTAACAGTGAGAACCTCATGCTTGACCTGGGTGTTCAGGACATGACCTCATATTTTGCTTCCATTGTTAATATTCAGAGGACCATCTGGCTTGCTTGGTCTCATGGGGCTCAGTGACATCCTCCTGATACCTAACCTGTCGCCTCCCGAGCCTCATGTCCTCCTTTGCTCCCCAACAAGGATGATCCTGCCCTACTGGGGCTGGGGCAACTCCCTTGCTGATACTCTCATGGGTTCCTATCCCTGCCTCCTCTGTACATACCCTTACTCCTACCCCTGACATCTCTGGGTCCCACCTAATCTTCCTCCTTCCAGTGCCACCCACCCCTTCCAATCCTAGTCCCCTCATCAAAATTCTCTCGACTCCCCTGGTGTCCAAGTCCCCCCACTCTCTGCCAGCCCTGGCCGACTGGGCAAGTACCTCGTCAAAGTCAGCGATGATCTCGTTGAGCAGCCGCAGACACTCGACACCCTCATTGTTTGCCTCCAGCTCCACATAGAACTCAGAGAAGTTGGCAATGGAGGCAAACATAACAGCCACACACTCACACGACTGATAGTAGAGTTCATCATTGCGGCGCTCCCGTGCCAGGAAGTGGGCGGCCACGTCCTTAGGCAGAATGTTATGCAGCAGCCGCCGGTTGTATGCCTGGAGCTCCTCCATCTCCTCCTTCTCCCCTGTTGCCTGTGGACACCACACCCATCACTCATTGCCCAACATTCACAAGGGGTGGGGTGGGTGTAGTGGCCAAGGCTTGGAGATGGGCACCAGAGGAAGTCACATGGAAGAAGAAAGGCATGGACAGATGAAGCCTAAAGAACAGGCAAAGGGGTGAAGGGGGTGGGTACAGGATGGGGCAGGGAATAAGGGGTGGGCACAGAGAAGGGATGGAACCAGGATGGCCGGAGCCTCAGCCAACTATAAAGAGATGCATTTCTGGCTTGGCCCAAGCTCTGCCCCTAGGTTTCTCCCTCTCCCTCAAAGGCCCACCCAGTCACCTGCAGTTTCCAGAGGAAATCCAGGCGAGCAGTAGATTCCACCTGCTGGGCATGCAGATATAGCGCCAGGGCAAACACCAGCAGAATCACAGGGGTCATATATTTGAGTGCCACCCTCCCTGCAGCTGGACTGAGGGTAAGCAGAGACACGCTTAGTGTCTGAAGGGGGCGTCTGGCAGCCCTACCCTTTGCTGTCCCAGAGCCCTCACCTACCAGTCCAGTCCATCAAAGGTCTCATTAGAAGAAGCCCTGGCAAGAAGATAGAAGAGACAAAGTCGTCAGTGCTTTCTGGGTTGCTGGCTTTGGGGAATGCAAGGGGAGACAGAGACTGCATTTACTGAGCATATACCCTAGGTCAGGCATTGGGCCAGAGCTTTTACTTATGTTAATTAACTAATTAAGAGCAGAGGATAAGAAAACCTTTACTCTTAGTGTCTCTCCTACTTAGAGACCTGGAACAAGTTGCTCAACTCGCTAAGCTTCAGTTTCCTCATCAGTAAGACAAGAATCAGATTTAAACAATGTATGTAAAAGACTTATTAGCACAGGGCCTGGTATACAGTAAGCCTTCAATAAATGTTACTATAAACTTTACAACTACCTGTGATGTAGATAGTGTTGCCATTTTACAGATGAGGAAATTGAGACTCAGATAAGTTAACTTACTTGTCCAAGGTCACACAGCTAATGAGCAGCAGAGTAGGGATTGAAACCCAGCAGACTCCAGAGGCTTTTTCTACCACAGGCTACAGCCACATATCACAAAGGGTGGGGTTTTGCAGAAGAAAAAACAGTGTGGTGTCCCTTAAGCAGGAGTCAGAAGTTGTGGCTCCTAGCCAGAGTTCTGCCACCAAGCAGCTATATGACCTACAAGCGGTTAAGACAGTGGACGTGAAAGCACCATGCAAATGTAAGAGGGAATTTTCTTTAATGTCACGCCTAAAGACCCAGGGATTTCCCAGATCTTGGGTTTCCTTGGGGTCACATGTTGGAAGTGCCTCCATCTCTTCCCTTTCCCCTACATATGAGTTTTGGCATTCCAAGGGCACAAGGTGCCGGGGCCCCAGAAAGGTTCACAGTGACCCAGCAGGGTCAGGGAGGCTTCTGGGGTATTAAAGGGCCTGAGAATAAACTCACAAGCCATGGACGCCAAGCAGCAGGTCATAGTTGTCAAAGACGGTGGCTGGGGGACCCAGCAGAAGCAGCACCAAATAGATGAGCCCCAAGACAAAAATCATGGCCAACTTCCCGATGCTGCTGATGTGCAGGAAGACAGAGCTGGCCAAGAGACTCAGCAGCATATTCCCGACGAAATACTGGGGGGTGGGGGGGATGGCAGAGGCAGCGTTGGGTGAAGGCAGAGGCCATGGCATCCCCAGGTAGGGAGAGCCCTGCACTCTCCTGCCTGACCTAACCTCCCCTCCACAACCCTAAACCCCTACATCCTTTGCCCTCCATTCCCAACCTCTACACCATACCAGGGCCCCTGGCTGCTCCTAAAATGGGGGACTCTGGTGAGTTCCTGAGTCCCCAGTGCCATGGCACAGAGGGGCACCCCCTACCCCGCCCCTGGCTGAACACTGCTCGGACACCTCAGGGAAGCTGCAGGTGGGTGCGGTGCCCTCACACAGGGGAGCATCCAGGCCCAGGGAGTAATTGAGCTGCTGCAGGTGGCAGGCAGTGATGTCAGCAGGTGTTAAATTCAGCATCCGGGCTGCACAGGTCCGTATGGGGGTGTGGGTACAGGTGAACTGCAAAAGAGGGGCAGTATACCAGGGTAGCCAAGGAGGGAAAGGGTTGCAAGAGCCATACCCCAGTACCTTATACCCCATGTGCCAAAGTTCTCACTTAAGGCTGACAAGAGGTGGGGCGAAAAGGGAGAGAGAACTAGAGTTAACCTCCCCACTTCTGGGAAGGGGCTCCCTGAGGGCAGAAAATGTACCTTATTCTCCTCTGCACCCCAGTGTCTAGAGCAGTGCTTGGCAAAGAATAGAGGTGGGCCCATCAGGCCCTTACCATGTTGGCGATGGCAGAGATGAACACGAGCAGGACTGAAAAGATGCCAACTGCAGTGCTGTGTGCCCGGGAGCGGACGATGCTGCGGGACAGCCGCTGTAGGGCCTTAGGGAACAGCTGAAAGCAAGAGACCAAGAGTTGGAGGTTGTATTGGCCAAGGAGGAAGGCCAACCAGGGCTGGGGGCTGGTGGGAGAAGCATGGCCTTTCTTCCCTCTCCCCATGTGACCCGCACCTTTCCCCTAGCCCAGCCGACCCTCCCCACAGACACAGAAGTCCCCCTACGTACAGAACCACAGGAGTACACGGCACAGATCAGCACAGTGATCAGCAACAGCAGGAAGACACCGGCATAGATCCCAAGCATCAGGGTTGAGCTGGGGCAGAACAGGGCCAGGGAAGACGTTTAACTCTGGAAGATCTGGGCATCCTTGTCCCACCCTCTGGAACAGGCAGGGGTGCAGGCTCCAGGGACTGGGGTTTTGAGTGGGTATTTAGGAAGCTTCTGGCAAGTGACAAAGAAGAGAAAAGCCGAGTGAGGAAGGGCAGGGCTCTCACTGTGGGAAGACGAGCAGCTGGATGAAGCAGATAAAGCAGAAGACCAACAGGGCACAGGCGACGTAGGCTCCGAAGCGGGGATCCACCTTCCGTGAGTACTGAGGGAAAGGAGGCTGAGCTGGATGCTGGGCCCTGCCCTAGGGAAGGCAGGGACAGCAAGGGCACTACCAGGGGCCTCAGCCAGGAGGAGATTGATGTGAATCCCCACTCTGCTCTGTGGTCTCCTTCCCATCCCCCTAAAACATCTCCTGTCCCTCTCCTGTGTTCAGCCTTCCCTGCCTCCACCTGCCCCTCTCCCCAGTCCTTGAACACCCCCAAACCTTTTTCTCAAGATCCTCTCTCTGGAAGGTGAGCAGGAACCGGCGCACATGGTCCTTGCGCAGCTGATCAATGCTGCGGGCATCTATGGCACGGCCCAAGAACTCGTCTACCTCATCCTCAGGGTTCAAGGCATCTTGAGCACCCCGGCTAAGGGCGAGGAGCATGGCTTCACTAGGTGTACGACCGTTGCCATATGAGAGGCCATGAGAAGGGAAGGGCACGGCAGCACCCGAGGGAGGGATGGAGAGCCAAGGGTG
This sequence comes from Carlito syrichta, assembly GCF_000164805.1. Lineage (NCBI taxonomy): Eukaryota > Metazoa > Chordata > Mammalia > Primates > Tarsiidae > Carlito > Carlito syrichta. Next base: position 454,919 of record NW_007258146.1, on the reverse strand, counting down.
AGACTTCTGCTCCCACACAACACATCCAAGGCCTGGGAAAATGGGGAGCTCTCCTCTCCAAAGCCCTGTCCCAGAGCCTTCTCCCTCCTCTTCCCCTCCTTAGTAACTTACTTGTCTTTGCTTGAGTCATCAATGCCCTGGAGAAAGAGAGAGAGTGTGAGTGAGGTGAAGAGCCAACAGTTCTCACCTCTGCAATTCCTCCCCCACCCCAACACTGTGCTGAAGGTGTCCTCACCATATACTTGGGGGACTTTGAATGAAATTGTCCCTCCTGCCCCCCACACCAGAAAGCATACGTGCAGATGTTAGCCACATCAAGGAAAGAGAGAGACAAAGTGTTGAGGGAGACAAGAAAATGAGGCCCTGGGTCCTGGTGCTGAGGGTCCCTCACCATCTGGCGGAAAGCCTTAGAGTCCTTGGTCCGGGAGAAAGCGCGATCAGGCACCCAACACGGCATCAGCCCTTCCATGGAGTTGGCCCGTGTCCGCTGCAGCTTGGCCAGCATGGCCTTCTCCTCTTTCTATGCAGGCAGAACAGGTGCAGACTCAGAAGTGGGCCCCGGGACGGCCTTTGCCTGCCCCTCCCCCCAGCCCTGCTCTGACCCTGGCCCTGGCCCTGACCCGTTTCTGGCTGGCGCCCAGGATGAGGAAGGTCTCAATGTGTTGCTCCTTGAGGTATGCATTGCGCTCACCACCACGGCCAGGCTCCACCTCGTAGTCCCCATTCAGGTACTGCAGTGTGGCCCGAGTGATGTGGATGCGGCTGTGTGGGGCCGGGAGGGGGAGAACCTGCTGTCCCACCTTGCTCCCATCCCCCACCGCCTGGACCCCTCCACTCACCCAGCCCGGCCCCCTGCCTCCATGTGGTTGGCCAGGGTCACATCGTTGGACCACACATCGAATTGCCATTTCCGCAGGCCAAGGACACCGCAGTGCACGCGCCCGCTGTGGATGCCCACGCGCATGTTCACATTCACACCCGTCACCTCACGTACCAGCCTGGGAGGATGCAGCTCTGGATCAGCTCCTGGCAGTCTTCCCACCCCACCCCAGCCTAGAGCACAGGCCCTCTGCTCCCTTTAGAGCCCAGTGGGCAAGGACAGACCCAGATTCAGGGGATGGAACACAGCCCTAGCCAGACATGGGCAGAAGGCTGCAATGTTCGAGAACTGTGTTCACCAGCAGGGGACCAGCAGCATCTCGTAGGACTGAGCTAGGAGAGGAGGAATCACTGTTCTCATCTCCAGCCTGCACAGCTGGCATTTTCTCTAGCCAAATTCCCCACTGCCTAGGCTCCCCATCCCATTCAGGCTGGCTAAAGTCTAAAGGTGCACATGGGTCTCTGTATGGGCTGGAGAAAGATCCATTCCCCTCCCCAGTGATAGGTAGATCTCAAAGACAGAGAAACAGCCAAGACTGAGGAACATTCCTGAGGACACATCAAACAGTAGGAGCAGCTAGGACACCCACAGTTCCAGGAAGCCTGGGATGGGGCACTGCTTACGAGATGGCCTCGATCATGTCTACCCCCATCTCCACACAGCAGTGGGCATGGTCTGCCCGGGCCTCCGGCAGCCCTGACACACAGTAGTAACAGTCCCCTAAGATCTTGATCCTCAGGCAGTGATTTTCCTGAAGGGGAAAGAGTTGGAGGGAAGGGTCACCTTTACTCTCTTGCTCACCCAGCCTGCCTGGCCCACCGTCCTCACTGCAGACTCTATCTGCCCCCTCATACCCAGTTGCCACCAACAAAGCTATGGTCTCACCACAGTCAGCACCACCCCCAAGCCCCAGCACCCTCACCGCGGCCAGCTTGTCAAACCGGGCAAAGAGCTCATTCAGTGTCATGACCAGCTCCTGCGCGGTGCACTGGGATGCCAGGCTGGTGAAGCCCTCAATGTCCGCAAACAGGATACTGCAGATGAGAATAGAGGATGGACAGGCCGCATAGCCCTCAAAGACTCCCAGGCCCCCTGCCCCTCTTGGCATCCTCCCACCCCCATAATACCTGACATTGTCATGCTTCTGGATGTAGATCTTGTGGAACATCATGTCCTCTTTTTTTGTGTTGATGTCTTCTTTCATCTCCATGGCAACGTGCTGGGGCAACACCGACAGCAGCAGCCGCTCCTGGACCAATGGTTGCAACAGGGCATCACTGTCCTCTTGGCCTTACATCTCAATCCCTTCTGGTCTTTCCACATCCCCAGAGCCCTCTTAGACCTCTCTGGAGACCTGAGCTTCCCTTTTGGACTGTGGCCTGACCCTCATCAGGGTCCCCTCTGACCAGCCCCATTGAGCACTCCCTCCAGGTGTGCTCCTGTCTACTCCCTCCCACCCTCAGACAGAATAGAACTCCAATGTCCCGGCCTCTGTGATGCACAATCCAGGGAGAACCATTCATACTTGTTCCATGGAGCTGGACAAGGCAGCAGATCCAATCTGCAAATTGTTTGGGAGTAAGGTGAGGAAATACCCTGGTCAGGGACAGCAGCCTCACCTGCTGCCGATTTTCATGCTGCAGGTGCAGCCGGGCCTGGATGTAGCCACGGGTCTCCTGAAAGGCCTGGCGCTGAGACACCTCAGCTGGGTAGTGTGTGCAGATGCCAATGACGTTGGTACAGAGAAACAGCAGCACATTGGCACCAAGCTGCAGGAGGGTGGCAGAGGCAGATGGATGACCATCCTCATCTTCTGTCCCCCAAAACACATGCATGCATGCAACTTGTGAGGTTCTTTGTGGATGCACTCCTTTGCGAAGGAAGCCAGGGTCGTGCACCCTGTTTGTTCCCAAGCTGTGACCATCCCATTACCCACAGGACTCCCATTACCCACAGGATTCCAGATCCCAGTCCTGTATGAATCACTTCATGACCAGAAATGAGATCTTTTCACAGCTTCTGAGAGCAGACACACCAAGTAGGGCCAGGGAGGTCATGAGGTCCAGCCCCAGCACCCTATGATCTTCAGCCCCACAAACACCCCAAATAAAACACAAACACTGCTTCTTCTGCAGGAGACCCTCCTTAATGACAGGACCAAGGAGACCTGAGTGCTATCTCCTTCTGTGAGTGACCCAAGACAAGTCACCTCATCTCTTTGTGCCTGTTTGCTAATCTATAACTCAAAGAGGGGAAATAAGATGATCTCTAAGTCCCTCCTTGCCCTGACATACCTTAATAGCAATAATTACCATTATTATTTTTTTTTTTTTTGAGTTGGAGTCTCACTCCATCACCCAGACTGGAGTGCAGTGGTCGGGAGCGGCCCCAGCAGCCTCGACCCGCTGGGCTTCAGCGATCCTTCCGCCTCAGCCTTCCAAGTAACTGGAACTACAGGCGCGTGCTACCACGCCCAGCTAATTTTTGATTTATTGTAGAGATGAGGTTTCGCCAAGTTGCCCAGGCGGGTCTCAAACCCGCAGGCTCAGGCAATCCACTCACCTCAGCCTCCCAAAGCACTGGGATTACAGGCTGAGCCACCGAGCCCAGCCACCATTATTATTGTTACTGTAGCTTGTTTGTTGGATGCCTACAATGTGCCAGAATTCTATGGGCACCTCCTATTCATTAACTAATGAACTTCTTACAACTCTATGAAATAGGTAACAACATCCCATTTTAAAAGTGAGGGACTCAGGCACAGAGAAGCTAAGTAACTTGCTCAAGAACACACAGCTGATAGTGGCTGGTGCGAGACTTGAATCCAGGACAATCAGACTCCAAAGCCTGTGTTCTAATCCCGCATTCCAGGTTTCCAAGATTTCTACTCATTCCACTGACTCAAGCTCTTGAGGCCCAGCCTCAGAGCCCAGGCTTGAGAGTTATCAATTCTACTGATACAAGAAACTCTCCCTAACTAGGGTGAGGGTCCACCATGGCTGGGCACTTCCCCTGCTGGAGGTAATCACTCCCTCTGACATTTGGCCCCTCCAGGTCCCATGCTAGGGTTGTTCGGCTCTCAATCATCATCAGTAGCACTGGCTAGAGAGCAAGTCCAAGGGAAGCTGACCGCAGTGTTTTGGAAACTCAGGAGTTAACCTAGCACTTGTAGCTCTACCCCAGAGTTGGATGGGGCAGGGCTTTGGTTTGGGGAGAAAGGAGGGAAAGAACACTACCTGGAAGGCAGGGGTTCTGGACTCTTCCCTGAATCAGAACTAGTTCTGCAAACTCAGGCAGGTCACTGAATCTTTGGGACCTCAGTTTCCTCTCGGGTAAAACCAAGGGGTCGGTCTGGCCATTTCCAGCTGTGACCCTCAAGGAGGGATCTTCTGTTTCCCATTCTGGTCCAGCTCACAGGCCTAAGACCGACCAGGCTAAGCTTCCCCTCCCAGCAGCAGGGGTGAAGAGGGGGCACACTATCTCCCTTGGGGGTTTCTAAGAATAGCCCCCAGTGGGGAAGAGGTAAAGGGGGGCAAACCAGGCAACTTCCCTTCCTGGCCCCAGGAGCCCAAGAGGAAAATGTGAGTCATGGTGGAGGGAAGGGGAAGGGGGACGAGAGACTGAAATAACTCTGTACACATCCCTATCTGACTGTGAGAAAAAAATGATGCCAGGGAACTGTAGAAGACTCCAAGCTGAGCCTGGGTCACTGGGTGACACTGCTCAGTGTGTCGGAATGAGTGGGTCAGGGGAGGATGAAGCATCCTTTCTAAGAGCATGAGTGGGACTGGATCTGGGAAGAGGCTGCCCAAGGAAGCTAGAAAGGAGGCCACAAGAAATCCACCCCATCCAGAAACCCACAGGCCTAAAAGGAGACAGGGAATATTTCTAAGTCCAGAGGAGGTTGTCTGTGCAGCCCTGACCCCAAGGACTGGCACAGCGACAGCAGTGACTTTCTCCACCACCTCAAAAATGTGCCTGCTGAAACCCACTGGGTGAGGCTGTAGCCAGACACCCTTGGGGAGATGGGAGGCTGGCCCTGTCCTGGCTTCCCTGGGGCTGTGCCTCCCCAATCAGGTACCGGGGCTGGCTCTGGGCCCCATGCCAGCTGGAAGCAGGAAAGAGACACCCACCCACCCCGCCTGCCAGCCAGAAAGAAAGGGGGAAGGGAGGCAACACCTCTAAGCTCCCTCTTCCAGAGGAGAACACTTCAGCCCCAAAGCCCTACTGGGAGCCAACCTGGAAGAGAAACTCAGGGGCTAGCAAGGGCAGAAGGACTTGGCACTTTAAGAAGTCTGACAGTGCCCTGCAGGCACGTGCTCCACAAACAAACTTACTTTTAAAAAGGTACGTTCTGTTCCTGAGCACAGGCTGGGCGGGGAAGGGCATCATGCCAGAGCACCCAGCTTCTCACCCTGGGAGCCCCAGGCAACTTCCTCTCTGTGGGTAAGGAGAGGATGGGCTACAGGCCACAAGCCATTGGCAAGGCAGAGGTTGGTACCTCAAACCTTGAGCAAGACGGAGGACAGAACTCTCTAGATCAGGGTGCCCAACAGTGGGCCCATGAGGATCTCTGCCTACAGCAGCACCTAAAGGACCAGCTAGTGAAGACACCCTGGTCTCTGCTCCCTGGGCAGGGGAATGACACGAGATGACAGACCACACACAAACTCTTATCTCTCTAAAAGAGACTTCCCAGAAGCCCTTTCACTAGGACCCATGCCCTACAGCACTCCCCACACCTCCCTGCCCCCCCAGGTGAGAACACTGCCCTGTCGGGTTCTCCTCCACTCTGGGAAAGGGTGGGGCCCTAAGAGCAACATCATGAGGCAGATACTATTTTTAACCCAGTTTTACAGACTGAGAAACTAAGGCTAGGAGAAGCAGGTTAGTTGTCTAAGATCTCACAACAAGGAATGCAGCCCATCGGACAAGGAGGGCTGCCTTCAGCCATGCCCTTACTTCTCACTCCGTACCTCACACACTGGGAACCTGGAGGCAGTAGCTGGCTGGGGCAGAGAGCCTCAAGCCAGGGATGCCAGGACCCTGGGGCCCAGTGTGGGGAAAGCAGATGAGATCAAACTTTGACGCTCCTCTCTTCTATGGTCCAACCCCATTCAAGCCACTCCCAGTGCAGGAGAGAACTGACCCCAGCCCTTCATGTTCCCTGTCCTCTCACAAATGGTGTTGGTCCAGGAGAAAGGTGACTCCTCCCTTGCTGATTATAGTCGAAACCTCCTCAATGCCTCCAGATCGCCACCTACAGCTGCTCTTCAGGGATAGTACCAGGATCTGGGGCTCAGGTGTCAACTTGGGGACAGAGATGTCAAGGCCTAGATACAGCCTGAACTGCCTTCTCAACCCCACAACAGTCCAGAGGACTAAACCACCACATCCTCACTTCCAGTCCGACATTATGTCTTTACATTATGCACTATTTCAGCGGGCTACAGTCAGGGAGTTGGAAACGGTGGCCCACGGTGACAGAGTGCAGGCTTGAGTCCTGGAGCCTGCCCTCTCCCCTCAGCAGTACTCTCTGCCCCAGACACAAATGGAGGCTGACCCCTGAAACCTGACCTCTCATCTCTTGCCCCTCCTCCAGCCAAACATCCCTGCACCCAGTGTCCATTCTTCCTTACAAAGGCCCCTTCTCATTGCCCGCCTGGCGCCCTCCACCCCTGCTTCTCCGACCACCCACCTGCTTCAAGAGGAAGGCATCACCACGGTTGAGTTGCCAGGCCAAGATCAGATGCAGGGTGGAGAGGCCCAGGCCGCTGAGGACGGCGGCCCGCATGCGGATGGGTAGGAGTGTGTAGGTGATGTAGACGAAGAACACGGGGCACCAGAGGCCTGCAGAGGGGCTGTGCGGGTTAGCTGCCAGGGCGCCCCCAACCTGCACGGCCGCCAGGATGCCCAGCACCACATAGCTCACCACCCACATGGAGTCCTGGCGGAAGCTATGTCGGTTACACACCACCATGAGCGCCACGAAGAGGATGGCAGCGCAGGCCAGCAGGGCCACATAGGCCGGCTGAGGGCGGGCAGGCGCAGCATGGAAGACCAGCAGCACCGCAGTGAGCAGCACCAGCACCGCCATCAGCAGCGTCAGGCTGCTCTGGTTCATCTGGAAGAAGTAGCGCTGGTACAAGCGCTCCAGCTTGGCCGAGCGAAACTGCTTAGACTGGAACACCTGCACCAGGCGGCGCCAGCAAGATCGTCCGGTCCCGGGCCCTGCGACGGGTGCCACTTCAGCCGTCCCGACCGCCGCTGCTTCAGTGTCCTCAAAGCCCAGGGCCACCGCCCGCAGCCCCAACTCCATGCCTTTGCCAGGGCCGCCCCTCCGGATGAAGGCTTCATCCTGCCAGGGGCACCGAGGGGGAGCCGCAGGGGTAGGGCTGGGTGGCTCCGCATCCCGGAGGCAGCTCATATAGCGGGGTGTGCAGAAGCCACCAACTCGGGTCCCACGGCGCCGAGGACGCTTCTGCCCATTGCGTTCACCCCAGGCTATTTTCCGTTCATCCACTTTGGGGACCAGGAGGCCACTAAACCATGACATGCTGCCGGAAGGGAAAGAGATGGAATTAATACCACCATCATAGCCACTGCCACCACTTCTTTCCCTAGTACTTCCCACTGCCAAGTTATGCGCTCCATATACATTATCCTATAAAATTACCCTGAGGTGGGTTTCTCATTTGACAGGTGAGAAATCAAGACAGGGAGGCAAAGAAATGTACCAGTCAGATAAATGGAAGAACCAAGATTCTAACCCAGATCTGTCTGACCCCAAAGCCAGGACACTGGAAATTTCCCTGAAAGGTACTGGTTTCTTGGTCATCACGAACTCAAGTGCCCAAGTCAATGAGTGAGTAGCCCACAGTTCCCAACTGGGAGGAAAAGGGCTCACACCCTGGGCACGGGGCGAGTACCACTCAGCACCAGCAGACTGTTGCCACTGGGTCTCAGTGGAGCTTGATCTTCCAATTTTTTCAACAAAAGCTGAAGGCAAAAATCTGGATCTTAATGCAACATCTCTTGATTTTTTAATGTTGGCAACTAATTCACATTTTTCAACACTGCAAGCCAAATAAATCACGTCCATGGAATGAGTTCTGCCTGGGCGCTGCCAATCAGTGACCTCTGTACAAAAGGGAATCTCTTTCCACATCCTTCCTTGTCACACTCACACACAATGCACACTTCACCAAGCTAAATTCAACTTCTCCCTCAGGTCACTGCATAAATGGAACTTCCTCAGGGAAGATTTCCCAGCTCCCCCACCCAGACTAAGTTTGGTCCTGTCTACTCTCTATACATTTCCTCTGTCGTACTTATGACTATAATTAAATCATTCCTTGGTTGGCATGTATCTCTGCCCCTCTGACAGCTTTGGGAGGGTAGGAATTATATCTTCTTTGTTCAGTATTTTATCCCCTAGTGCCGCATACTGGGCCTGGCTCATAGTAGAGACTCAATAAATAGGCATATGCTAAAAAGACAGAACAAAAGCAAGCTCAAGGGCATTGGTATGGAGCATCTAGCAGGAAATAACAGCTGACAGTACCAATCCTAAGATTCCTCATCTTCCTCACTGCACCCCAAGCATTTGAGACTCTGCTGTTCCCCAATATACCTGGAATAGGCATAGGCCAGCCTGGGACCTCAGTGCCTGCTGCTCCCTCTGTCTGGAACAAGAGCTCCTCCAAGTCACAGCACATACATCCCCTTATCAGGAGGCTTTCTCTGACTACCTTATTAAAATAGCAACCCCCTTTCCTGGGGCTCCCTATCTCTCTTCCTCGGCATTATACTTTCTTTTTCTCCATAGCCCTTATCAGCCACTGCTGTTCTATATATGTTTCTTATTTGTTCACTGTCTCTCCATGAAGGCAATCATTTTGGCCTGTATTGTAAGCGTTTGTATTCGCAACACTTAGGAAGATCTAAATAAATGTCATAGAGTGGATGGGTGGATGGTTGGATGACATTCCCATGCACTTTCTCTGTGCTTTAAACTTCACAAGGTCTTTTCACGTGCCTAATTCCATCTGATCTTCTCCAAAACCCTATAAAGTCACTCCTGTTGGCCACTTAAGGCACAAGACAGATTTGAAAGGAAAGAAAGAGGTCCCCAAATTATAAAGATCATGGGCAACCAAGTCAGTTCTAGGTCCCAGGTTTCCTGAAGGCAGTATCTTGAGCTGGGAGGGTAGGATGGACTCTATGACAATACCTTTAATGTGCCTCATGGTTGAGCCCAGCTCAAAAGATGAGGATGAAAGCACTTTCATCCACGGATGCCTGTGTCCCCAACAGAGTCACACTCCTCCACACCCACAGGGCACCCTGAGGGGCCTCTTCTACTTAAACCTGCCGAGCTAGCAGATCTGACATTTGTACTCACTAGGGGACAAGAAGGGAGAGTACCCAGCACTTGCCCCAGGTGGCCACCGAACCAAATGCTCATCCCAGATGAACAGTAGTCCAAGCCGACACCCAAGGACCCACAAAGCAGCAGGCAAGCTGGGGACTTCTCTGCACACCCCAAAACTCCATGTGCCTGGGTCACCCTCAGGCAAATGTTGTCAGCATCCCTTCTATCCCACAGAGCAGCATGCCCTTCAGCCTCTTAACATCACCAACAGTACCATCTGGAAGGACAGATCAGAGGTACAAGACTTTGGTCAGGCTGGCATTTGGAAAAGGTCACCAAAGAAAGTCTGGTTCTTCAAAATACTTCATTAGAAGCATGATCTTTGGCATGACACCAGGTTTCAAACCTTAGCGTGAGTCTTTGCTAGCTGCACAGCCTTGGATAAGTTATTTTACCTTCCTATGTTAGTTTCTTCATCTGTAAAATGGGAATAATAATGGTCCTCAGGAAAGAATCTAACAATACCTGTCACAAAGTACACGCTTGATAAATATTAGTCCTTCTCCCCACCCTGCAACATTTTGAACCCAATTCTCTGCCAGTATCAAGAGATTAAGACGAGAAAATCATGAGCAAGAACATGCATCTCTCCAGTCAGTCAGTCAGTCAGTCAGACGCCTGTTTCTATCAGCCCCTATGTCCTTGGTTGTCAGTTCCCAGAGCTGCTGGGGACAGAGCCCAGAGTGAGCAAGTTCCCCCCCGACCCGCCCCGTGACATTTTGCTTCAGCCTCCTCCCATTTGCCAGTCCCCTGCACTTTCTTATCTCCCCTGGCCCCCACCGCCATTGGCCCAGACCTCTGTTCCCAAAGGACCTGTTTCTGGCCACGTTCCCAGCCCCCTGGAAGCACATCCTAGCATCTGGCTCATACCCATAGAGGAAGGGGCAGACACTGTCAGGAGAACACATGACCCTCTCATGAACAATCTGAACCTCCAAGGGGAGAGCTTGAGAGCTCTGTCATTGCCCACCCAACTGTAACTATCCCACCCTGGGCCCACTCCAGGCACTGCCCATCCTGGAGAACTTGCAGGGCTCCCAGCAGTCCTGACACCCCATGCCAGACTGGTATGGCAGAGAACAGGGGAGAGCACTGCTCCAAGTCGCAAAACTTCTCTATATGGTCCGCCAACGCTTTTTGTCCAGGAACCATCACTGTGAGCCCCAGGAGCACAGATCACCTTCCTCTGGCCAAGACAGGCTCCTAAACCTCATGCCTCTGACCCCCTCCTCCCCTGAGTCCTGGTCCCTTTGCTCTCTTTCACGGATCTGCCACTCCAGGCACCTCCGGCTCCCACAGCCGGAGCCATGCCCCATTCAGTCTGGCAGTCTGAGGCCCAGTGCCTCCCAGACCTCAAGTGCGTCCCTCCCAAACCCTGATCCTCCAGCCTGAGACCAGAGTCTAAGGCAGGCCAAGGCCCAGCCCTAAGGATGGTTCTGCCCACTGCTTTGCCAAACCCTCTTCCTGGCCACCTCTTGTCCACCCCATCCCTAGGGCCCATCTGCCCCTGCCCTCCTTGGCAAAAGGAGGCTCCAGGGAATTTAAACCGACTTCAGAAAGTTCATGGCAGAAGGCACTGCCCAGGCGGGGCCCAACAGTGCCAGCACCACCCACCATACTGGGACTGGGCCTCAATTCCTCAATTCTGGGCCTTTCCAGATGTAGAGGAGACTCCCCAGGGCCTGTATCGGTAGGTTCAACGCCTTTTCCTCCCTTCTCCTCTCTGTGCTCTCCCTAAACACTACTGAGGGCTCCCACATCACCCACAACTATGCAACCCCCAACCGGTCCCTCCAGCTCACAGAAAAACGCTGGTGAGGGGAGGATAAGGGAAAGGAGTCTCCCCCTGACTCCACCTCTAGGTTTTCAGTCAGGCCCCAGAGCCTGCTTCGAATACAGTCTACTCTTTCTGCCCACCCTGCGGCTAGCCTAGGGGAAAATGGGGGGCTGACACGGCCTCTTTCATTCCAGAGGTTTGGGGTGAAGGGAGGGAGGGGAGCTCCCGCAGACAGAGGGCATCCCCTCCCTCTCTCCTAAATACAATCACACTCTTGCCCCAAACTCGGAGACACCCCACAGTCCCGCTGCAAGAACCTCGGGCCATCCCCTCCCCCAGTCCGTGCGGGTCCCCCTCCTCCGGGCACGCCCGGGACTCGCCTGGAGTGGAGGAAGGGAAGCATGCGGCCAACAGCGAGCGGCGAGCCCGAGTCCCGACCCCGGAGTCCCCGATCCCCTCGCCCGCAAGACTTCCCTGTGCCAACCCCATCTGCCTCGGGCTCCCCCAGACACAGTCGAGACTCCCCCAGACAGTCTTCCCAGACCGGGGCGCCCGCACAGAAAACTCTCGTCGGGAGCCGCGCCGGGTGTCCCAGCCCGAGACCTGGTGCCCGGCAGCCACCTCGCCCAACACTCCTCCCGGGCTCACCTGCCGGCCCGGGTGGGCGCCTCCCCAGGCCCCCGCCCCGCCGCCCCCGCGGGCCCGGGCCGGCCGTCCCGCGGTCCTCCCCGGCGCCCGCGCGTCCCGGCCGTGCCGCCCGCAGTCCCGCCGTCCGAGCGGCCCTCGCCCCCTCCTTGTTGTCCAGCGCAGCCGCCCTCTACCCCGGATCCAGAAGTCCCCTCCCCGCCGGCTCCCGGACTCCCCGCCTTAAAGGCACAAGCTCCTTTTGTCTGGGCACCCCTCCCCCTCCCCAGAGCGGGGGCCGAGCGGCCCCCTCCCCCTCCGAGGGACAGGGCAGGGGTGGAGGGGACCGAAGAATGGGGACCCTCCCTCCGCGCGCCCCCTCCTCTACTCCGGCCGTTTCCTCCCCCAGTCTTGGGAAAACAAGCGGCTACTGTTCTGGGATCAAGACCCCGGGGGGGAGGGGACCGTGCAGCCCGCCCCCCCTTTCCTTCACCCCCGGGCTGCATCCTCCAGCGCTCCCCTCCCACTCTCACCCCGGGGGTCCCCAGGCGCGCTGCAAACCCACCCTCTCCGCGCAAGTATCCCCACCCCGCCCACCGAGGGTCGGCTTCCTTCCTGTCGGGGTCCCCAAGGGCTGAGCCGGCGCCCAGCGCCCACTCCTCACCTCACCCCTCCCTTCCTCCGACCCCGCCCCAGCCCCCGCCCTGCCATTCCCGCCCTGCCTGCCACGGCCCCGCGCCCTCCCGCGGGAACTCAGTTTAATAATTAATTAAGATTTCATGCCACAAGGCGCCAGGTGTGCGCGGCCTGCTTGCCCGCACACCACTTCTTCCCTCTCCCGTCAGCCCTCTGGGGCACCGGCCCCGACGCGAACCTACTCCACCTCGAGCCCAGAAGAGGGACCCGGGGAGGGGGCACCTCCCGGTTGCCCTCCGGCCCCACTCTCTCTAGGGATCCCCTCCCCCGCTCCTGCCAACTTGCAGAGTTCCTCTCCGGGCACCTTTTACCCAAAGGGCTGTATCTGGGCGGGGGGCGGAGGGTAGTGGATGCGGGCGAGGGTGGGGGGTGCTGCTGGGGTTCATTGCTAAGTGCACGAACTGAGAAATTGTTTGGGACTTTTATTTCCAGCAAGAAGCAGCTGCCCAAGTTACCTGGGAAATGAGAAAATCGTGTGGTAGCGGCTTTAACCCTTTGAGGATTAGAGTCACGGTGGAACCAGAAAGCAGAGGGTTAGGGTAATTCACAGAACGTAGGTATCCGCCTTTAGAGGCGGTGCCATGTCAAAGCTGGAAAGAAGACAACCCGCCTGGCTTCCCTTTGAGGGCCCCTCCCATACCCTCAATCTGACCTGTTGCTCCTCCTTCCAATTCAGCCTGGCCCTAGGCAGCCCCTTCCCCACCCAAGGTCCTGTAACCTAGATGGCTGAAGCTGATCCTCCTCAAGACCCAGCCTTCCTCCCTACATTCTTGTCCTTCCGGGACCAATTCTTGTCCACTCCAAATCCCCACGGGGATTCCTAAACTCAGGACAGAGCAAAGAGTTAGAAAAGCCAGTTTCCATCACTTATTAGCCCTGTATAACAGCACACTGTATACCTCGAGTAAATCACTTACTCTCTCAGCGCCTCATTTGTAAAACAGGAAGAAAACCATCTGCCTTGTCTTTCTTACAGGATTTTCAGGATCCGATAGAGAAATGTTGGTTATAATGTTTGAACACGAGAAAGTGATGGTGTATTCTGCCATGTATGATCCTCAGTTGGGCAGGCCTGACCTGTAGTTTGACCTTTGGGGCCTCTTTGCCTGACTTCTCCCTTCAAGCAACCAGTGTTCTCACCACTATCACTGTTTCCTCTCCAACCCGAATCAGGGATCTACCATTTATTCTCATGGGGAGAATGCAAAAGACAATTCAGATGAAGAAATGTGCGCCTTCTAAAATGAAATTTTAGATTTTGCAATGGAAGGCTTTGTCCTTCGTTTTATTTTGGAATGAAAACAATTTGGACACCGACCAAGTAAGCTGGAGAAATATTCTAGGGGTCCTTCTCTGAGCACTTTAAGTCACACTGGCCACCACTACCCTAGTGAGTGGCTGGTGTGTTAGTCTGGCCTCCTGAATTCCATGTTCTATTCCTAGAGGGCAGGGCTGCCATCAGGCTTTTCTTGGATCCCTACCATCAAGTCTGTTTCTAGCACTACAAAATATTAGAAACTTAAAATGTTTCATAGTCCCTTATTTCATTGATTGGAAACACAAACTAGTGCTAGGTGCATGGGAAATGCTCGATCATTGAATTTTAAAACGTATAGGGTGTTAGAGTAGGAAAAGTTCTTAAAGATGATCTAATTCCCCTGCTATACTTTTAGTAGTTGTAATAGCAAGCATTTATATATGTCCCGAGCATTCTTCTAAGCCTCTGACATAAAATAATTCATTTAATCCTCATAACAGCTTCATGATAATGTGATTATCACCCCCACTGTAGAGGTGGGAAAATAATGCATAGAAAGGTTCAATAATTTCTCCAAGCCCAGTAGGTAAGGAAGTGGTAGACGGAGATCATAAGCCCTTGCAGTCTGGTTTCCAAGCCTGTGTTTGTTTGTTGAGTCAGGGTTTCTCTCTGTCACCCAGGCTGGAGTACAGTGACACAATCACTGCTCACTGCAGCCTCCACGTCCTGGTTTCAAGCAATCCTCTCACCTCAGCCTTCTGAGTAGCTGGGACTACAAGCACAGGCCACTATGCCCAGCTACTTTTTTTACTTTTATTGTTGTAGACAACAGTTCTTACTGTGTTGCCTGTCTGGTTTCCACCTCCTGGACTGAAGCAGTTCACCCACCTTGGCCTCCAAGAGTGCTGGGACTACACTGTGAGCTACTGTACACAGCCCAAAGTCTGTGTTTGTAACCACTGTGCTATACTGATTATAGAGAGAACAAGTCCCTGAGACTCAAGGTGACTTACCCACAGTCACACAGCTGGTTGGTGAAAAAAGTAAGACCAGAATTCAAAGTCATTGGCCCGAATATACTGCTCTTTCCACTCTACCTTACTATGATTACGTCTGCATGGATCACACATGTGAATTGTGCCAGTCCTTTCCCCATGTTTCCTCAGAAGCACAAACATTCTTCTGCTGGTGGGAAGCCTTTGTCCCTATTCTGCTTTGGGGAGTACAGGTAGGGGCAGTGGGCCCTTGACCTTGACCTCTAGCTTCCATGACCCAAAAAGTATGAGAACTGATGCCACTGACCAACCACAAAGGACCAGGGAGTCCTTAGACCAGCAGGTTAGGGTCTGGGCTTTCTGCCAAAAATTTCCATGATAGAGAATTGTCTATTCAAAACATGCTTCAGTCAAATTATCTGGTTCTGAAACGTACCAAGGCTGTTGAAAAGAATTGGTGGGGGAGGAGCATAGTAGGAAACATGGAGCTGCCAGGCACAGTGGCTCACACACGCAAGTAATGTCAGCCTTTTTGGAGGCCAAGGCAAGAGGATCACTTGAGGCCAAGGTGGGAAGATCACTTGAGGCAATACTGGATAACGTAACAAGACTTTTTTATGTTTTTAAATTTTTTTAAAAAATAAAAATTAGGCTGGGTGTGGTGGCTTATGCCTATAATTCCAGTACTTTGCAAGGCCGAGGTGAGAGGATTGTCTGAGCCCACGAGTTCGAGACCAGCCTGAGCAACTTGGTGAGACCTCATCTCTACAATAAATCAAGAAAAATTAGCCAGGCGTGTTGGCACATGCCTGTAGTTCCAGCTACTTGGAAGGCTGAGGTGGAAAGATTGCCTGAGCCCAGGAGCAGGTCGAGGCTGCGGTGGCCATGAGCGTACCACTGCACAGCAACCTGGGTGACAGAGTGAGATGCCAACTCAAAAAAAAATTAAAAGGGGCCGGGTGCGGTGGCTCACGCCTATAATCTCAACACTTTGGGAGGCCGAGGTGAGAGGATTGCCTGAGCCCATGGGTTCGAGACCAGCCTGGGCAACTTGGCAAGACCTCGTCTCTATAAAAATTAAAAAAAAATTAGCCGGGCTCGGTGGCTCAGCCTGTAATCCCGCACCTTTGGGAGG
>NW_007258146.1:421276-439091 GCF_000164805.1 Carlito syrichta | reverse complement strand
CTCATCTCTACAATAAATCAAAAAAATCAGCTGGGCATGGTGGTGCATGCCTGTAATTCCAGCTGCTTGGAAGGCTGAAATAGGAAGGATCGCCGGAGCCCAGTAGATCGAGGCTGCGGTGGCCATGAGCATGCCATTGCACTCCAGCCTGGGTGACAGAGTGAGACTCCAACTCAAAAATAAATAAATAAAATAAATAAAAATTAGCCAGGCATATTTGTAATTCCAGCTACTCTGGAGGCTGGGGTGGGAGGATCAGTTGAACCCAGGAGTTCAAGGCTGCAGTGAGCCATGACTGCACCACTGTACTCCAACCTGAGCAACCAAGGAAGACCACATATCTAAAAAAAAAGAAAAGAAAAAGAAACATGAAGGCTCTAAGACAGTTGTTCTCAGACTTTGACCACTTGAAGAAATGGTATCCTCAGCACAACATGACAAAATAATGGTATAGTAAAATAATTCAATGCATAATTTTGTGCCACACCAGATCTAACAGAGTTTAGAGCAGCAGACTCCAAAGGTTTTACATTTTTTAAAAAGGTTAAAAAAAAAAACCTTAAAATGGAGAAAATTCTATCAATTTTTCTTTCTTTGAACTGGGGCAAGATTATTATTCAATTTTCATGGTACGGTGCCTCGTGGAACCGTAGTTTGAGAATCACTGCAGCAAGTAAAAGGTTCAAAAAAGACTTCATCATCCCTGGGTGGAAAATAAATAGCAAATCAAGGATTAATTGGAAGGTTTTAACTCTGACAGAGAGAAGAGAGTGGCAGTCAGTAGGGACTGTTCCTATTTCTCCAAGTCTAGCTTGGTCTCAGTGACCTTTCTGGTTTTTATAATACAGACCACAGTCACAAGAGTGATATATTCTCAATCTCTCATTTTCAGGAAGAGGAAATTCCTACAAGGAGAGTGTATTATATGTAAATGCATATCCCCTACAGCCATAAGTGTGTCTGGACAACACTCTATAAACATACAGTGTTAAAACACCCTGTAATGTAACTAATGGCTTGAGTCCCCTGAGCCTTCCCTGAGTTGTTTGGGTAACAGCTAAGCTAGCCTGTGCCTACGCCCTTTTACAAAGCAAGGATTCCTTTTACAACACAAGTAACCATTCCCTAACATTTCTGTTTTAAAGATCAGATTTCTGTACATTTTATGAAAGTAAGAAAGATTTATAAAAATAGGACCAGGTGCAGTGTCTCAGTCTGTAATCCCAGTACTTTGGGAGGCCGAGGCGAGAGGATTGCCTGAGCCCAGGGGTTCGAGACCAGTCTGGGCAACTTGGTAAGACCTTGTCTCTACAATGAATCACACAAAAAAAATAGCCAGGTGTGGTGGCATGTGTCTGTAGTTTCAACTACTTGGGAGACTGAGGCAAAAGGATCGCTTAAGCCCAGCAGGTCACGGCTGTGGCGCCAGTGAGCATACCACTGCATTCCAGCCTGGGAGACAAGAGTGAGGTTCCAACTCAAAAAACAAACAAACAAACAAAAAACCCCTGTTCATTCAATCCAGCAAATATGCCATGTCCATTTCACCACCCCTAACATTGCTGCCGCCACCACCTGCACTCCAGAGACTCACAACTTTCTCTAGGTCCCAGGGTTGGAACAGGCATTGGCCCCACCACTAGCCATGGAAATGGTATGATCCAATGTCAAGTGCAGGTGGATACAAACATTCCTTCCCCATCCCCTTAGATCCTTCCCATTATTCATTCTTCCCACAAATATTTATTGAGTGCCTACTGTGTGTTAGGCACTGTATTATTATTATTTTCTTTTTTTTTAGTTGGATTCTCACTCTGTCGCCCAAACTGGAGTGCAGTGGCATGCTCCCGGCCACTGCAGCCTCGACTTGCTGGGCTCTGGTGATCCTTTTGCCTCAGCCTCCCAAGTAACTGGAACTACAGGTGTGTGCTACCATGCCCGGCTAATTTTTTGATTTATTGTAGCGATGAGGTCTCACCAAGTTGCCCAGGCGGGTCTCGAATCCGCGGGCTCAGGCAATCCACTCACCTCAGCCTCCCAAAGCACAGGATTACAGGCTGAGCCACCGAGCCCAGCTGGCACTGTACTATTAATAGTACAGGTGGTGGCCATTGCCTTGCTAGACTCTGGTGTGGTCATGTGCTCTTTGAGGTATGGCTGTCACCATGCTTCCTGGCTTTGGCCCCCTCCCCCACCTTGGAGAGGTGAATCTTCTGTTTCTCTCTCCCTCTCTCTCTCTCTCTCTCTCTCTCTCTCTCACTAATTTACTTTAAATAAACCATATTTTCTAATCTAAAAAAAAATAGTCAGGCGGTTGGATTGCTTGAGCCCAGGAGTTTGAGATCAGCCTGGGCAACATAGCAAGACCTTGTCTCTACAAAAAACTTACTACTGCTAATTTCCCTTTGTTCCTGCCTGTTTTTAAAGCCAGGCATGGTGGTGCATGCCTGTAGTCCCAGCTACTGGGGAGGCTGAGGCAAAAGGATCACCTGAGCCCAGGAGGTTGAGGCTGTGGTGAGCCATGATTTTTTTTTTTTTTTTATCATAACTGTCATCCAGGCTATAGGGCAGTGGTACGCTCCTGGCCACTGCAGCCTCAACCTACTGGGCTCAGGCCATCCTGCCACCTCAGCCTTCCAACTAGAGCCATGATTATACTACTGCTCTTCAGCCTGGGTGACCCAAGGCAGAAGGAAGAAAGGAAGGAAAGAAGGAAGGAAGGAAGGAAGAAAAAGAAAGGGGAAAAAAAAGAAATAAATGATGAGAAAACAGTTGATGATGGTAAGTGCTACAATGATGATTAGGACCGGGGATGGATAAGAAGTGTCTGGGGGAGAAATCTAGGTTGGACTGTCAAGAGAGATCTCTCTGAGAAAGTGTCTTTTACATGGAGACCTGAATGACAGGAGTCAGCCATGCAAGGAATCTGGGTAAAGAGCATTCCAGGCAGAGGGAACAGCTAATACAAAAGCCCTAAGGCAATAGCAAGTTCACTGTACTCTAGAAACAGATAGTCAGTGAGGCTGAAGCCCACATATCTGAGGAAGAAAAGATAAGATGAGGTCAGAGAGACATGCCCTAGCTAGTGTAGAAGCTCATAGACCAGGGAAAGGAGTTTGGATTTCATTCCAAGTGTAATGAGAAGCCTTTGGAAGGTGTTAAGCTCGGAAGTGGCATGATCTGATTTATGGTTTTAAAAGATCATACTGGCTGCTGGGTGGAGAATAAATTGCGGGATAGAGGGATGCGAGGGAAACCACTTAGGAAGCTATTATCGTGGTCCAGGTGGAAACAGTGGCTTGGACAAGGACAGTCATCGTGCGCTGGTGAGAAGTGGGAGGACTCAGGAAATGTCTTGGAGTTAGAATGCCCTAATGACCTGCCTTCACCCCTCTGCATGATTTATTCATATCAAATAATTATCCACAGTCAACAGATATTGATTGAGTGCCTACTATGTGCTGGGCACTGTGCTGCATGCTGGAAGGTACAATCCCGAGGAGAAATCACACTCTATCTCCTCTTGCCTTATTGCCAGAGGAAGCTCTAAGTCGAGGAAGCTGCTGCCCATCCCAACTCCACCCCATTTGCAGTGCCAGAGGCACACCCCTCCCACCATCCCCCCACCCTTGCACTCTACTCCAATACTAAACTGGGATTGATGGGGTGGGGGGAGTGTTTACAGTTGGAGAATTGATGCCATAAAAAGAAGAGTCCAAAGTCCTCTGAAGATCTCAGAGCAAAGACTAGGGGAGCCCAAAGTTCCCAGAGTGGGGAGAGGGTGCAGCCAGGGCCATGAGGATAAGTGAATCCTCTGGGTGCCCGCACCACTGCTAGTCCTAGCTTGATGCCCAGAGTTCAGTCTGCCAGACCACCAGGCAGGCCAGACTTTCTCAGCCTTCTCCACCACCCCATTCTGTGGCACCAAGTCCCCCACGCCCCCTTAGTAAATTTCTGAGTCTCATGTGCCCTCTGGTGGCAAATTCCTGGCACTGTGGCCCATAGTCTGTCTCCCGGCTTTTCACTACTCAATCTACACAGTCTTCTCTGACTCACAGCTCCTAGGGGCAGTATGGGAAATTCCAAAAATCCTGGGAAGGGCTGGGACTGTCACTGGTTTCTGAGAGTTTAAGGCATGAGGTAGGTCTCCATCTAGCCTGTACACAATGCCAGTTTCGTCTTTTGTTAGTTGAATACACCACGCTTGAGCACCTACTGCGAGCTGATCTCAATCACCGACATGTACATAGCTGACCCAAGCTGAAATGACTGGAAGGTCCCACCAAAAGCTTTGAGTCTAGAGCTGGGGATATGAAGAAGCAAGGGCAGTTTATTATTCATCCTGCTGTCAGCAGCAGTGGCAGCAGCCCCAAACCTGACCCTCCTGTCACTCTTGCTGCCTAATTTCCCTTTGTTCCTGCCTGTTTTTTAAGCCTGGTATGTGGCCTTTCTATCAATTCCATGAGCAAGTTATTCACTGTCCTTCCAACAAATGTCTTTTCTGCTCACATTAGTCGGAGTCTGTTGCTATTTTTGCAACCAAGATGACTGGTACATTGGACAATTCATCAAGCCTCTCTGAGCCTTGATTTCCTCCTCAGCTAAAAGGGTTGATAACAATGAGGACTTCCATATGCAAGGCTGTTTTTATTAAATGAATGGACTCAGCCGGGCTTGGTGGCTCAGCCTGGAATCCCGTGCCTTTGGGAGGCTGAGGTGAGTGGATTGCCTAAATCTGCGGGTTCGAGACTCGCCTGGGCAACTTGGCGAGACCTCATCTCTATAACAGATCAAAATGAGCCAGACGTGGTAGCGCATGCCTGTAGTTCCAGCTACTCGAAGGCTGAGGCGGAAGGATCACCGGAGCCCAGTAGGTCAAGGCTGCGGTGGCTGGGAGCGGCCACTGCACTCCAGTCTGGGTGACAGAGTGAGACTCCAACTAAAAAAATAATAATAATAATAAAATAAATGAGTGAACTCATTCTCTACCTCTGCCTAACAAAGTACTACAAATACAGCAGCTCAAAACAGCATGTGTAGCCGGGCTCGGTGGCTCAGCCTGTAATCCTGCGCCTTTGGGATGCTGAGGTGAGTAGATTGCCTGAGCCCGCGGGTTCAAGATCTGCCTGGGCAACTTGGCGAGACCTCATCTCTACAATAAAGCAAAAATTAGCCGGGTGTGGTAGCGCACGCCTGTAGTTCCAGTTATTGGAAGGCTGAGGCAGAAGGATCGCCGGAGCCCAGCAGGTCGAGGCTGTGGTGGCCGGGAGCAGCCACTGAACTCCAGTCTGGGCGACAGAGTGAGACTCCAACTCAAAAAAAAAAAACAGCATGTGTTTATTATGTCATCATTTCTGTATATCAGGAATCTGGCTTGGCCTAGCAGGGTGCTCTGCTAAGCTACAAGCGAGGTGTTAGCTGGCACTTGCATCCCATCTGTGGCTGGAATGAAGAAGATTCCAAATTCCAAGCTCATGTGGTTGTGAACAGAATTCCACTCCACGCTGGCTGTTGGGAGGGCCTTAGCTCCTTTCCTCTTGGGCCTTTCCAGCACGGCAGCATGTCTTCATCAAAACTAGCAAGGAGATAGTGTCTGTCAGCAAACAGAGGTCACAATCTCCTGTAGCCTAACTACAGAAGTGCTGGCACATCACTTTTCTATGAATTAGAAGCAAGTCCCTAGGCCAGCCCACACTCAAGGAGCAGGGACATTTCTAAGGGCACGAATGCCAGGAGATGAGGATCATTTATGGCCATTTTGGATCTGGCTGCCACAATGAGATTGCTCCTTATCATCCTTTAAGGCCCCATTCAAAATTCCACTTCCTTTTTTAGGGTTTTTTAAGTTTCTCCCCCACCCAAACCTATCAAAATTAACCCCTCTTAGCCGGGCTCGGTGGCTCAGCCTGTAATCCCACACCTTTGGGAGGCTGAGGTGAGTAGATTGCCTGAGGCTGTGGGTTCAAGACCCGCCTGGGCAACTTGGCGAGACCTCATCTCTACAATAAATCACAAATTAGCCCGGTGTGGTAGCGCGCACCTGTAGTTTCAGCTACTTGGAAGGCTGAGGCAGAAGGATCGCTGGAGCCCAGCAGGTCGAGGCTGCAGTAGCCAGGAGCGGCCACTGCACTCCAGTCTGGGCGACAGAGTGAGACTCCAACTCAAAAAAAAAAAAAAAAAAATTAACCCCTCTTCCGAGTGGGGAAATTTAATGATGTAGTAGACTTTAGATAAACTTTTTTATTTTAATTTTTTGTTATAAAATTATTTTTTAAAAAGACAGGGTCTTGCTACGTTGCTCCGGCTGGTCTTGCACACCTGGGCTCAAGAAATTCTTCCACCTCAGTCTTCCAAAGTGCTAGGATTACAGGCATGAGCCACCACGCCTGGCCTGGAATTATTTTTAATTGTGTTAGAGCGGGATAATGTTATTTTGGGACTATACGAAAATGGGTTTTAGCTGGCCGTGGTTATTGTGACCTTGTCTCTACAATAAATCACAAAATTAGCCAGGCATGGTGGTGTACACCTGTAGTTCCAGCTACTTGCAAGGATGAGGCGGAAGGATCACCTGAGCCCGGCAGGTCAAGGATGTGGTGGCCAGGAGTGTGCCACTGCACTCCAGCCTGGGCTAGAGTGAGACTCCAACTCAAAAAAAAAAAAAAAAAAAGCTGGGCTCGGTGGCTCAGCCTGTAATCCCATGCCTTTGGGAGGCTGAGGTGAGTGGATTGCCTGAACCCGCGGGATCAGGACCCGCCTGAGCAACTTGGCAAGACCTCATTTCCACAATAAATCAAAATTAGCCGGGCGTGGTAGCGTGCGCCTGTAGTTCCAGCCACTTGGAAGGCTGAGGCGGAAGGATCGCCGGAGCCCAGAAGGTGGAGGCTGCGGTGGCCGGGAGTGGCCACTGCACTCCAGTCTGGGTGACAGAGTGAGACTCCAAATCAAAAAAAAAAAAAAACATGGTCTCAGGAAAGGGGAAGTAAAGGAGGCAAGATTCTTCAATTCCTGCTGGGCTTGGCTCCACTGGAACCAAGGAGGAGAAATTGCCCAGTCACTTCATTCAGACTCAGCCCCAGGAAAAATTATGGACAACCTTTCCCTTTCGGGCCTTTCCTCTTTGGTCTCCTGTTTTCTCTCCTTCTCTCTAAGGCTACACCCCACCTAGTTGAACACAATGCCATGGGTGCCACCTCAAAATCAAATGATCAAATTGAAGAGCACCAAAATGGGACAAACTGGTTACATATGCCCCCTCTGTGATACTCTGGGAAGGACACAATGTCACCTATACAATATTTTTACCAAAACTGTTTAACCTGAATCTACTCATGAGGAAACATACTGAGAGACATTTCTAAGATAAGTGGTCTGCCCTCTTTATTTTTATTTTATTTTATTTTTTTATGTGTTGGAGTCTCACTTGGTCGCCCAGACTGGAGTTCAGTGGCCGCTCCCGGCCACCGCAGCCTCGCCTGCTGGGTTCCGGCGATCCTTCCGCCTCAACCTTCCGAGTAGCCGGAATTACAGGCACGCGCTACCACGCCCGGCTGATTTTTTGATTTATTGTAGAGATGAGGTCTCGCTGCCCAGGCGGGTCTCGAACCCACGGGCTCAGGCAATCCACTCACCTCAGCCTCCCAAAGGCGCGGGATTACAGGCTGAGCCACCGAGCCCGGCTAGTCTGCCCTCCTTAAAAACTGGGAAATTTTAATAAAACTAAAGAGATATAACTAAGTGTAATTCATAATGCTTTATCAGATCCTAGATTTTTTTTTTAAGCCACAGGGACATTATTGGTACAAATGAGGACATTTAGATTAGTCTATCACCATTAAATGTCCTGAGTGTGATAAGTATCTTGTGGTTATGTGGAAATGCTTCTGTTCTTGATTAAACACACCATGAAGTATTTAAGAAATAAGTTGATGTCTACAGCTAACTCTCACATAGTTCAGCAAAAACACACACTTACAAAGAGACAAAGCAAATGTGGGATAACAACCCATGGAGATAGGGGAAGGTTTATGTCTTCATTGTATTATTCTTGCAACTTTCCTGTAGGTTTGCGGATGTTCAAGATAAAAAGGGAAATGCCAAGCCTTCAGAGTTTTTATATCAGCAGGAAAACACTCCAGAAGAAAGTAACAGTGCATTGTGGTTCCCCTAAATTTCACATTTCCTATAGGGTGGAGTTGGAGGTACAACTGTGACTGTCTGCCCAACAGGCACCCTGAGGGCTAGGTGCTAGCAAAACAGGGGCACTGAACAATATCTATTTAGAAATAATTTGACATTTGACATTTTCTCAAAAATATGAATTTGTCATGGAAATTTTCAGATTATTTTTAGCCTCCTTAAATTTTTTTACAGTTGAATTGTTTGTTGAATTAAATGGTTTTTAACTGCAACAGGGATCATCATAACCTTTGTGGTGCTTAGGGCATCTAAAAATCTTAATGTGTCCCCACACCCACTCCAGGCAAACAGGCTGGGAACTGGGAAGCAGGGGAACTAGGAGACTGGAAAATTGTAAAAAGCCCTTTGGAATTGGGCAACAATTATCTAGAAGGCGATATGCAGAGGACTCAAGTCTGGGAGCCAGGGGATGAAGCTAGCAGTAGTGAGAATGGAAACTTTATATTCAGTCAACCCTGGGTTGTTTCAGAGTTCATGCATTTTGTTATTTATTTTCTTTTTGTGTTTCCTTAATATTAGGTAAACTTTTTTGCTCACTTGTTGAAGTGAGACTCTCTCAGCTATGCTGAGAAGCATCAAGACCAGAGGACTATGCCCACTTTTGGGCAGAATTCTTTTTTTTATTTTTTATTTTTTGAGTTGGAGTCTCACTCTGTTGCCCAGACTGGAGTGCAGTGGCCGCTCCTGGCCACCACAGCCTCGAACCTGCTGGGCTCCGGCGATCCTTCGGCCTCAGCCTTCCAAATAGCCGGAATTACAGGCATGCACTACCACGCCCGGCTGATTTTTTATTTATTTATTGTATAGAGATGAGGTCTCGCTGCCCAGGCGGGTCTTGAACCCACGGGCTCAGGCAATCCACTCACCTCAGCCTCCCAAAGGCACGGGATTACAGGCTGAGCTACCGAGCCGGCTTGGGCAGAATTCTAAGGGGAAAAGAGAACCTTCCGAGCTGTGCCCTTGACAAGTGTGTTTTGCAGAAAAGCCATTTGCCCCCTACTCTCCTCCCCTCCGCTTACCACTCCTGCTCTTTCTCTTTTCTGGGCTTTATCCCCACTAGCCCCTCATACACACCTTTCCTCTTTCCCTGAGTGGCATAATGAACAGATCAGTCTGGGCAGTGAAGTCAAGGAGACCTGGATTCCAACCAATTAGAAAGTGACATGAGCCGGGCTCGGTGGCTCAGCCTGTAATCCCGCGCCTTTGGGAGGCTGAGATGAGTGGACTGCCTGAAGCCGCGGGTTTGAGACCCGCCTGGGCAACTTGGTGAGACCTCATCTCTACAATAAATCAAAAATAAGCCGGGTGTGGTAGCGCACGCCTGTAGTTTCGCTACTTGGAAGGCTGAGGCGGAAGGATCGCCGGAGCCCAGCAGGTCGAGGCTGTGGGGGCCGAGCAACCACTGCACTCCAGTCTGGGCGACAGAGTGAGACTCCAACTCAAAAAAAAAAAAAAAAAGAATGTGATATGGACAAACCCCAAAATGTATTCTTCCTTTCCATAAATATTCATTAATATCTACTAACTGCAGGCACAATTCTAGGTATAGGGGGTACTATGGTACATAAAGAAGACAGACAAGATTCCGGCCCTCATGAAACTTACATTCTAGTCTAGGAAGACAGATAATAAACAAGCAGACAAATGAACAAGAAAATTATAGATCATGAAAAGTTGGCAGAATCAGGCTACATACTGTATGATTCTCACTATAGAACATTCTGGAAGACACAAAAGGGAGACAGTAGAAAGATCAGTGGAAGACAGTAAGAAGAGCACAGAGGATTTTTAGGGTAGTGTAAAATTATTCTATGTGATACTATGATGGTGGATCCATGTCATCTAGACATTTGTCCAAACCCACATAATGTACAATACCAAGACTGAACCCTCGTATAAACCATAGCACCTGTGATTCAGTGGTAAAATTCTCACCTGCCTACTGTAAACTATGGACTCTGGGGGCAATAATGGTGAGTTAGGTAGATTCATTTCAACCAGTTTACCACTCTGCTGGGTGATGTTGACGGAGGGAAGGCTCTATATATGTGGAGGCAGGGGGTATATGGGAGCTCTCTGTACTTTCTGCTCAATTTTTATGGGAATTTAAAACTTCTCTAGGCAGACACAGTAGCTTATGCCTGTAATACTGGTGCTTTGGGAAGCTGAGACAGGAGGATGTCTTGAGGGCAGGAGTTCTAGAGCAGCCAGGGCAATATAGTGAGACCCCAACTTTATAAAATAAATAAGCCAGGCATTGTGGTACATACCTGTAATCTCAGAGACTCAGGAGATCAAGGCAGGAGGATCATTTGAGTCCAAGAGCTCGAGATTGCAGTGATCTGTGATTGTAGCACTGTACTCCAACCTGATAACAGAACAAGATCCTGTCTCTAAAAACAACAACAACAAACAGCTCTAAAAAATAAAGCAGCCGGGCTCGGTGGCTCAGCCTGTAATCCCAGCGCTTTGGGAGGCTGAGGTAAGGGGATTGCCTGAGCCCACGGGTTCGAGACCTCCCTGGGCAACTTGGCGAGATCTCATCTCTACAATAAGTCAAAAATTAGCCAGGCATGGTAGCGCACACCTATAGTTCCAGCTACTTGGAAGGCTGAGGCAGAAGGATCACCGGAGCCCAGCAGGTCGAGGCTGCAGTGGCCAGGAGCGGCCACTGCACTCCAGTCTGGGTGACAGAGTGAGACTCCAACTCAAAAATAAATAAATAAATAAATAAAAGTGTGTTGCAATGCTGGGCACGGTGGCTCAGCCTGTAATCCCAGTACTTTGGGAGGCTGAGGCGAGAGGATTGCCTGAGCCCAGGGTTTTGAGACCAGCCTGGGCAATTTGGCAAGACCTTGTCTCTATAACAAATCAAGAAAAATTAGCCAGTCGTGGTGGTCGTGCCTGTAGTTCCAGCTACTCAGAAGGCTGAGGCAGAAGGATTGCCTGAGCCCAGCAGGTTGAAGCTACTGTGGCCATGAGTGAGCCACTGCACTCCAGCCTGGGCGACAGAGTGAGACTCTGACTAAAAAAATAAATAAGTAAAATGCAGCAAAAATGATGAGATGCCACTTTCAAAATTAGGTGCCAACAAAAAGTTACTTCCATTAACTCTCTCTCTCTCTCTCTGAAGTAAGCTGCCATGTTGTGCATAGCCCTATGAAAAAACCCACATGCCAAGAAACTGACATATCCAGCCAACAGCCATCAAGGACCTAAGGTGAGGTTTCACAGGCTACAATGACCAGATGCAATGTGTATGCAATGTGTGGTCCTCAGTTGGACAGATTGGGATGTACCAGCTATAAAGGACATTTGGGAACCAACTGGGGAGACTTGAATGTTGACTAAAATTAGATAAAACGAATAACTGAAATGGAAAGGTAGACCGTTGACTGAAAAAAACGAAGTTCAAAACAGCATGTTCATTATGGATCTTATTTTGCTAAAAACACAAATCAGGCATCCAACAAAGGACTAATATCCAGCATCTACAAGGAACTGAAACCTCAACAAAAACAAAAACAAATAGCCCTATTAAAAAATAATCAAAGGGGTCAACTCCTTCGGGTCCCCTTCCACCATGGGAGCTTTTCTGTCCTCTCAATAAATCCTCCTTTCTTAAAAAAAAAAAAGAATGGGCAAAGGACATGAACAGACATTTTTCAAAATGAAATATACAAATGACCAACAAGCTTGTGAAAAAATGCTCAACATCACTAATTATAAGAGAAATGCAAATTAAAACCACAATGAGATACCATATTACAGAATAGCTATTATTAAAAAGTCAAAAAATAATAGATGTTGGGGAGGATGCAGAGAAAAAGAGATGCTTATATAATGTTGGTGGGAATGTAAATTTGTACAACCTCTATGGAAAACAGTAAGGAGAGCTCTTAAAGAACTAAAAATAGAACTACCATTTGATAAGGCAATCCCACTACTGGTTATCCAAAGGTAAATAAATTATTATATAGAAAAGATGCCTGCAGCTGGGCACGGCGGCTCACGTTTGTAATCCCAGCACTTTAGGAAATGGAGGCAAAAAGATTGCCTGAGTTCAGGGGTTTGAGACCAGCCTGACCTCATCTCTACAATAAATCAAAACATTAGCCAGGCATGGTGGAGCATGCCTGTGGTTCCTCCAGCTACTTGGAAGGCTGAGGCAGAAGGATCACCTGAGCCCAGCAAGGTCAAGGCTGCAGTGGTCGTGAGTTTGTCAGTGCACTCCAGCCTAAGCAACAGAGTAAGACTCCAACTCAAAAAAAACCCCAGAAACGGAAAAACAAAAACTGCACATGTATCCCCCACATCCATAAAAAACTAATTAATTAGTTAATTAAAAATAAAATATGCCCAGCGAGGCAGTTCTCGGCTATAATCCTAGCACTTTGGGAGGCCAAGGTGGGAGGATGGCTTGGACCCAGTAGTTTGAGACCAGCCTAGGCAACATAGCAAAACATCATCTCTACAAAAAAATCAAAAAAATTAGCTGGGCGTACTGGGGAGGCTGAGGCAGAAGGATCCCCTGAGTCCAGAAGTTTGAGGGTGTAGCGAGCCATGATTATGCCACTGCACTCCAGCCTGGACAACAGAGTGAGACCTCTCCAACTCATAAATAAATAAATACATAAATAAATAAAAGTAAAACATTTATTTGTATGTGTGTGTCTGTGTGTGCATCCTATAATGCAGCATTCCATTTTTAGGTGTATAGCCAAGAGAAATTAACTCACATGTGTACCAAAAGACATGTTCAAGAATGTTCATAGCAATTCTATTCATTATAAACAAAATTGGAATCATCCTAAATGTTCCTCAACAGGTGAATAGATCACTCACGGTATATTCTTTTTTTTTTTTTTTTTTAGTTGGCTCACTCTGTCGCCCAGACTGGAGTACAGTGCCACTGCAGCCTCAACCTGCTGGGCTCTGGCGATCCTTCCACCTCAGCCTTCCAAGTAGCTGGAACTACAGGCGCGCGCTACCACGCCCGGCTAGTTTTTGATTTATTGTACAGATGAGGTCTTGCCAAGTTGCCCAGGCGGGTCTCGAACCCGCGGGCTCAGGCAATCTACTCATCTCAGCCTCCCAAAGGCATGGGATTACAGGCTGAGCCACCGAGCCCGGCTGGTATATTCTAACAGAATACCACACAGCAATGAAAAAGAGCAAACTGCTGATAAATGCAACAAGGATGAATCTCAGAATTATAATGCTGTGGGAAAGAGGCCAGACACAAAAGAGGATATATTGTACCATCTCTGTTACATGAAGCTCAAGAACAGGTAAATCTAATCTATTAGATTTGGTAAGCGTCTGAATAGTCATTACCCATGGGAGGCTGGATATGACTGGGAAGGGGCATAAGGAAAGCTTCTGGAGTGACAATAATGTCCTAGATCTTGATTAGGATGTGGTTACACAGATATAGATATATAGATGTGCAAAAATTCAAGTTGTATATTTAATGTATGTGCACTTTATACAATTGAGTTATAGCTCATTTTTTAAAAAGTTTTTAAGAAAAAAAATTCAGACAGCTTATAACAAAAGTGTTAACAGTGGTCATTTCTGGGTGATGAGAATATGATGCTTTGACTTGTTTTGTTGCTTATCTGCATCTTCTAATTATCAACAATACACCAGCACTGCTTCTGTAATAATAACTAGTTAATTTTAAAACTGTGTTCCAAATATTTGATAGCATTATTCATGCTGCATCAGGGTAGAAAGTCAAGAAATGTACTTACAACATTATTCCTGAAGGAGGGAGGGGCGTGGCCACGTATAATACAAAAGAATGAAGTGCTAATCTCTGTGGCATCCGGGTGTGGGGGACTTTTCAGGGGAGGTCCCAGAGTGCTGAGTTCATGGAAGGTCAGAGAGGACCAGAGTATCCGGCCCACGTGCAGTCATGGAAAGAACCCAGGAGGTAGAATCTGAAGATCTGGGTCTGAATCCAAATCCAAACATTGACTAATTGTGGCCTTTGGCAAGACATTTAAACAGAAGTGAAAGGAACCTTAGAGGTCCTTCCTTGAGTTAATCACAGGGCAGGGGCTGAAACTGCTCTGACCCTGAGCAGGTTCTTTCCACAATGTGCCGCTTCCCTCCCTGTTTGTGATATTCCTTTTTTTTTTTTTTTTTTGAGTCAGAGTCTCACTCCATTGCCCAGGCTGGAGTGCAGTGGCACGCTCATGGCCACCACAGCGTCGACCTGCTGGGCTCCAGCAATCCTTCCCCTCAGCCTTCCAAGTAGCCAGAACCACAAGTACGCACTGCCACACCCAGCTAATTTTTATTTATTTATGGTAGAGACGAAGTCTCGCCAATTTACCCAGCTGGTCTTGAACCCGCAGGCTCAGGCAGTCCACTTGCCTCGGCCTTCCAAAGTGCTGGGATTACAGGCTAAACCACTAAGCCTGGCCTGTTTGTGATATTCTTAACCCCAGAAATAACTAACTTTGATATAGCAATTTACATTTCATGAAACACAAGTGTCCCTATTGAATTCTCACGGAAGCTCTTGTGAAGAAAGCACTGAATTTCCCCTTTCTAAAGGTAAGAAACTGGCTGGATACGGTAGCTCATGTCTTTAATCCCAGTTCTCTGGGAGGATCACTTGAGGCCAGGTGTTGAGACCATCCTGGGTAACACAGCCTAACAGCCCTTACTGCAGGCCATTCAAGGAAGAACTCAGACCCCTCTGGCTCTGTGTTACCCCAGAGACACCAGAGGCACATTGAGGTTCACATTTCCACCCCGGGAAGCCACTCCAGTCAAAGGTCTTCCAGTTCCACTTCCCAACCTGGTTCCAGGTGGTTGTCAGCTCCCTCTGTCCTATGAGTACTCTCTTGGCCCAAGATAAGGGTCACAGTTCTTCACCAGCTCTCTTCCCTCCTCCCTGGAGGCTTCTCCCCAAGGCCACTTCCTCACCCCTATTCAATCGCTGCCTCTCCCTAATACCCCTTCCCAGGACCAGGACTCCTGGCCCCTCATAGCAGTGAGAAGCAGAGTGAGAGGCAATGGTGGGCCCAAGGGGCAGCAGTTATGAGCAACCAGTGCTACGCCCTCTTCAATAATTCACTTCTAGGGAGGCTATGGGCACCATGCCCTCATTCTGAGCTAGAGATGACTACCAGAGCTCAGATCCTTAAACTGAGAAGAGTTGGAGCCAAGAGTGGGGCAAAGGGCCAGTGAGAGCGAGCAGAAGTGCACCCAACCTCCAGGCCAAATGCTGGCACCTCAACCCCTACTCTTTGTCAGAGAGGGACTCTGATCTGGGCTGAGCAGGCATCCAGTGATATAAAGAAGCCTCAGACTGCAGCAAGCCAGAGGGCCAGAGAGAAGAAGGATCCAAAGCCAGGCTCGGTGGCTCAGCCTGTAATCCCGCGCCTTTGGGAGGCTGAGGTGAGTGGATTGCCTGAGCCCACGGGTTCCAGACCCGCCTGGGCAGCAAGACCTCATCTCTACAATAAATCAAAAAATCAGCCGGGTGTGGTAGCGCATGCCTGTAATTCCGGTTACTCGGAAGGCTGAGGCGGAAGGATCGCCGGAGACCAGCAGGTCGAGGCTGCGGTGGCCGGGACCACTGCACTCCAGTCTGGGCGACAGAGTGAGACTCCAACTCAAAAAAAAAAAAAAAAGAAAGATTCAAACATAGTGCCTCATCCCCACCCCCTCCAGCTGTACTTGCCAGGGGCAGCCTCTTCCCACACAGCTCTGAGCCTCCTGTCAGCAGCCTCGCCATCCTAAAAGATGCCCAAGTCCCCTCTGCTTCAGGTGACAGGTTTCAGCTGCTGCCACTTGGAGAACTCTTTCCCCAAAGTGTGCCCACCACTTGGGCCTGCCATCTGAGTCAAATATCTCAGAACTTCTTCCAGGAATCCCCACCTCACCCCCATCTTTTTTCAGCCCAGCTTCCCTGGTTAACCTCTGATGTTTACAGAGCTTGTAAACTGTGTGGGGGTGGAGGAAGGACTTGAACTGATCCCTTGGACTGTGCTGTGTGGTGATTCAATCCTAAAGTGTTAGGAGTTTGGCAAGAGAAGTTCTTCACCTCTAGTTATGAAGAGAAGGTGGTACAGTCTAGGCCAGTCCCTCTTCCCTGGCCATCCTGCCACCAGCTTCCCTTCCTCCAGCTGGGGCAGCCCTAGAGTCTCATGTGCCAGGTTCATTTCTCATTCCAATGCATTCTGTGGAACTGGAATCACCTATCACATGAGATGGACCCAGTGGGGAAACTGAGATCTAAGACTAAAATAAACATGTATCAAACACCTACTAAGTGCCAGGCTGAACCAGATTGGGCAGCAAGAGCATGATGCCAAGCATCTCAACACTCTCACCTTCCCAGGTACCAGGAGGAACCCCCCCACCCAATCGCACTGTCTGTCCCAGAGTGGGCAAAAAGTTGGGTCTTGAAGCCATCGCTGACTCCCCAGTCCCTCCAGAGGCCTGGTTCTGGAAGGAGGGTGCAATCTTGCTGGGCACTGTCAGCAAGAAACCCTTCAGACATATTTATAGCAAATGCTGCGTCAGGGGATGGAATCTGAAAGTGCCTCGAAGCATCAAATAACACCATGAGCCCAGAGGTGGAGCCCAGGAAAAGAAGACAGATTGCAGCAGGAGGGATTGAGGTTTGATGTTGGAGGCACTTCCTTCAGAGTGATATCTGGAATTGGCAACGGGGATTCCCTGTGGAACTACTTCCACAGAATTTTCTCAGAAGAGAAGGGGTAGGCACCTTTTTTTGGTCTGGCTAGAACAGATATAAAGGGATGAATGTGGTCTCTATCTTAGTAGCGCACAGATTTTCCCAGGGCCACTAGGTCCCGTCATACAGGTTATGCCTTGCTGAGGAGCACAGTGGAGGCTGAAATTCAGCTCTAGACCAGTCACCCCCTGGGGCAGGGCTGCATCTGCACAAAGGCTAGCCAAAAGGGCTAGCAGGGACCCTGCCAACTATCCTGAGTCCTGACAACTTGGAGGTCTGGGGGTCAGAGGACAGGGTGAGCAGAGGAAAAGGATGAAGGCTGCCTGGGAATCCTTGGGGGCCTCGATGCCGGAGCGAGGGCCTGAATGGGCCAAGCTAGGGCATGGCTCCCAGGAAAAGTATCCACACCAGAGGCTGGCCCTCTGTCCAGATACCATGAGGTCAGAGCCAGAGATGGGGACCTGAGGGAGCTCAAGTGGGAAGGAAGAGAGTGAGCGTCCTGGACAGGTCTTAGAGAAGGATAATCCTACCAGCCATCTCACACAGAGGGGACTGGGAGAGGGCAGCTTTGAGAACCTGGAGACTGGCTCCTGGCTCTCGCCCTACCTATACATCTTCTCTGCATAGTAGATGGAGAAGGGGGATGTAGTCCAGCAACTAGGGTGGAAATAAGAAAAAGTGAGGGGTGTGGTACTGGACACCTTAGATTCCCTCTGATAGGTGCAGAGGAAAGTAATTGGTATATCTAATTTAAAGTGGGAGATGAAAGATGATTTCTAGGCTATAGGTTCAGGCAGAGAGAGTGGAAGGAGGGAAGGAGGGAAGGAGAGAAGGAGGGAGAAGCCAGGGACAATTGCTGCCCCAACCGACACCCCCCCCCCCCCCCCCCCCCCC